>NC_133621.1:228607967-228802967 GCF_048593235.1 Sminthopsis crassicaudata
GAAATGGAGGTCAAGATTAGGTGATTTATCCAAGATTACAGAGGAGATAAGCAGCAGACAGGAACTTGAATCCAGAGTTTCTGACTTTAAATCTAGAATTTTTCCCATTTTACCTTTCCAGTCTTTAATATATACTTAGTCTTTATTTATAGGGAAAATAATGAAAAAAATCATCTTTTACCCTTCTAGCATTTTGTGATTTACAAAACATAAAAAACAAATTTGGATTCCTATTTTATCTCTTGTGAGTCATTCCATCTTTCTGTCTTAATTTACTGATCTGTAAAATAGGATGTTAGACAGTGTGAATTCTAAGGCCTCTTTTAATTTAAAATTTATGATTGTATAAACCCTAGAGTAGGATGAGAGTATTACTGTACCCTTTTCATAGAACTTAGATCTGGAAGGGGCCTCAGAAATTTTCTAATTCAAAACTGAGGCCCAGGGAAGGAGGTAGAATTACCGACTTAAGACATGTATTTAATAAGTCTCAGGACTAAGTCTTAAAACTGGGTCCCCTGACTTTGTCTTTATTTGTGTCTTAGTTTGATAATGTCTGCATTCTATTACGGGTTTACACAATCAAATTTCCACAGATTGCATGCCTTTCATGGGCAGAGACTGAGTCTCTGCAGACAGACACTAAATCAGAGCTTTCTGATGATTATGATACTTTGCTCCTTTTCCTCATCCCCTAACCCAACCCAGTGGAGCAGCCATCTAAGTAAATCTTCATGATGATGAATGACTCAGGCTACAATTACTCAATGTCTTTCCTCCCTGGAAAAGTAAGAAGCACACAGTCTAATCCATAAGCTACTGGGAAAAAGATCTAGAGCTCCTTAGGGGAGGAGGCGTCAGTATCCTACTACTTGAGGGCAGGTGGCTCCCGAGGTTCTACCAGGATCAAGAATAATTTCTATTTGGACAGTCTGCCTGGGGAGGTGGCTCAAATGTCATTAAGAGTTACTCAGAACTGCTTGCTTCAGTCTGTTTTGCATAGCTGCCTTAACTGTCAGCCCTTTGTTCTCCTCTGTTTCAGACAAGCCTGACCTTCCTTATGCACAGTCCTGTGGGAACAATATTGTAGGATGCAACAGTCAATAACCATCTTGTGTGTACTAAGAGGGTGACTATAATTGTCCTAGAGAAGTCTTTTTAAGCTAAGTACTGCCCTGAGTGCTGGATAGAAGGAAAAAGATGAAAGAGGGGAGAGGAAATATGCTCTCCATCCTTAGGAACTCCCAGTCTGATGGGATTGGAGAGAAGGATTTGGGAGATGAGATGGAACACAGATCCAGAAGATAAGCAGAACATAGGAGTCTTTTTCTCTTCTCCCAAACTATTTATATAATCAAATCCTGGAATTATCAGGAATGAACTGAGGCATTTTCTTGGATAAGTTAAAATCTGAACAGGATTTAGAAAATAAAGGATAGTAGTAGTAATCAGATAAGGCATCATAGATTGGATGTTCAAAGGATGAAAAGTAGAGAAG
This sequence comes from Sminthopsis crassicaudata, assembly GCF_048593235.1. NCBI lineage: Eukaryota > Metazoa > Chordata > Mammalia > Dasyuromorphia > Dasyuridae > Sminthopsis > Sminthopsis crassicaudata. Next base: position 228,609,466 of record NC_133621.1, read on the forward strand.
AAGGTATTGGTAGTAAGGGAGCAAGTTTGTACATCTGGCATAGAGAGTCTTAGTTGGAGTGTCATCATACCCCAGTGCTAATTAAATAGAAAGACTTAAACACTTTTAAACACTCCAAGTGTTTGGAATTTATTCCTTAACCTTTAGTCTAAATATGTTACCTTATTACTCAGTAAATTAGACCAGTTCTCTATTACCTCCAGGATCAAATATAAAATGTTTTGACACCAAAAATCCTTCACAATCTGAACTCTTTTTAACTTTTCAAGTTTTCTTATACTTTACTCCTCCTATGTTTTTGAACATTTGCCACACTAGTTAGTCTTCCTCTCAAAAGGCACTCAATCTCCTGTGTTTTTTCACAGCTTGCTCCCCTTAGAATACTGTCTCTCCTCACTTCCACTTCCACTTCGTTTCTGTGATTCAGCTCAAATTTCAGGAGGCATTTTCCTGATATTTTTCTGTTTAACCTCTCTTTATCTCTTCCTTCCCCACACTAGTACCTTCCCTCTGAGAATACCTTCCCTTCATTCTGTGTGTGTGTGTTATACTGTTTACCTTATTAGAATGTGATCTCTTTGAGAGGAGATACCCGTATTGTGGACTATCTTTGTATTCCAGTGCTTAGGACAGTACCTGGTACATAGTGAGCACCTAATAAATGCTTGTTGATTGCCTGACTACTGTGGATGATGGAGCCCTTGCAGGGGATGTAGGGGATCAAAAGTATGTTTCAAGATGATGATACTTGGCACCATGGCTACTAGGTTTGCACCAGGTGGTGCCAAATTACACCCAACCCTAAGCTAAAGACTCAATCCAATGTTAACAAAGGGCAGAGTTAATGGGATGAATATAATTGTGACTCAACTGTCAGAAATGTAGGGAAGGTGAACCTCATTAGCAGCCAATTCATTAGTCTGCATGTGGTCATTTCTTCCTGCTCTGTAGTCCTATGGCATCTCTTTTACTATTCTTTCCAGTGATCTCTTATATTCTAGTCATGGGTATACATGTCTTTTTCTCTCCTCCCAGACTACTAGCTGTTAGATGTGTAGTTTACCACTAGGCTGTCTTCAATGGCAGAGGACCAGATGTTCAATTTTGAGATCAAGGAATCTGCAGTACATTTCTTCTTCACTAAATTCCTTTTCTTTCATGTATTCTATGTCCTAGAAATGCAGGACCTAGGTATGGACCCCCCCCCCCGAAGGTGTTTGGGGGAATACAGGCGCCAGTGATTGATTGCCTTCTCAAGGGGTTGGTTGGGTGGATAAGACTTTAGGTTTACAGTACACTTAAACCTTATTACTTAAATTATTTTATGGTGCTTGTAGCAGTTAGATATTCAATTTGTTCAATAGAGGAATACATGGATTTCCCACTAGAACATCACCTAGCTGATTGCCCTAATAGGATATTGCATTAATAAAGATAATCTGCAAGATTTGGCCAATAGCAGGATACAAAATAAATCCACATAAATCTTCAGCATTTTTATACATTACCAACACAATCCAACAGCAAGACATACAAAAAGAAATTCCATTCAAAATAACAGTCGATAGTATAAAATATTTGGGAATATATCTACCAAAGGAAAGTCAGGAATTATATGAGCAAAATTATGAAACACTTGCCACAAAAATAAAGTCAGATTTAAATGATTGGAAAGACATTCAGTGTTCTTGGATAGGCCGAGTGAATATAATTAAAATGACAATACTCCCTAAACTAATCTATTTATTTAGTGCTATACCAATCAGACTCCCAAGAAACTATTTTAATGACCTAGAAAAAATAACAACAAAATTCATATGGAACAACAAAAGGTCGAGAATTTAAAGGGAAGTAATGAAAAAAAAATTAAATGAAGGTGGTCTAGCTGTACCTGATATAGAACTATATTATAAAGCAACAGTCACCAAAACAATTTGGTATTGTGTAAGAAATAGACTAGTTGATCAGTGGCATAGGTTAGGTTCACAGGGCAAGATAGTGAATAAAAATAGCAATCTAGTGTTTAATAAACCCAAAGATCCCAACTTTTGGGATAAGAATTCATTATTTGGCAAAAACTGCTGGGAAAACTGGAAATTTGTATGGCAGAAACTAAGCATGGACCCACATTTAACACCACATACTAAGATAAGATCAAAATGGGTCCAAGATTTAGGCATAAAGAACGAAATCATAAATAAATTGGAGGAACATAGGATAGTTTACCTCTCAGACTTGTGGAGGAGGAAGGAGTTTGTGTCCAAGGGAGAACTAGAGACCATTATTGATCACAAAATAGAAAATTTTGATTACACCAAATTAAAAAGTTTCTGCACAAACGAAACTAATGCAAACAAGATTAGAAGGGAAGTAACAAATTGGGAAAACATTTTTACAGTTAAAGGTTCTGATAAAGGTCTCATCTCCAAAATATATAGAGAGTTGACTTTAATTTATAAGAAATCAAGCCATTCTCCAATTGATAAATGGTCAAAGGATATGAACAGACAATTTTCAGATGATGAAATTGAAACTATTTCCACTCATATGAAAGAGTGTTCCAAATCACTATTGATCAGAGAAATGCAAATTAAGACAACTCTGAGATATCATTACACACCTGTCAGATTGGCTAAGATGACAGGAACAAATAACGATGAATGTTGGGGGGGCTGTGGGAAAGCTGGGACACTGATGCATTGTTGGTGGAGTTGTGAAAGAATCCAACCATTCTGGAGAGCAATCTGGAATTATGCCCAAAAAGTTATCAAAATGTGCATACCCTTTGACCCGGCAGTGCTACTACTGGGCTTATATCCCAAGGAAATCCTAAAGAAGGGAAAGGGACCTGTGTGTGCCAAAATGTTTGTGGCAGCCCTTTTTGTAGTGGCTAGAAACTGGAAAATGAATGGATGCCCATCAATTGGAGAATGGTTGGGTAAATTATGGTGTATGAATGTTATGGAATATTATTGCTCTGTAAGAAATGACCAACAGGAGGAATACAGAGAGGCTTGGAGAGACATCAACTGATGCTGAGTGAAATGAGCAGAACCAGGAGATCATTATACACTTCAACAATGATACTGTATGAGGATGTATTCTGATGGAAGTGGAAATCTTCAACAAAGAGAAGAGCTAATCCAATTCCAATTGATCAATGATGGACAGAATCAGCTACATCCAGAAAAGGAACACTGGGAAATGAGTGTAAACTGTGAGCATTGATTTTTTTTGTGTTGTTTTGTTTCTCTTCCCAGATTATTTTTACCTTCCGAATACAATCCTTCCTTTGCAACAACAACAACAACAACAAAATTCAGTTCTGCACATATATATTGTACCCAGGATATACTATAAGATATTTAATATGTATGGGAATGCCTGCCATCTAGGGGAGGGGATGGAGGGAAGGAGGGGAAAAACTCGGAACAGAAGGGAGTACAAGGGATAATATAAAAAAAAATTACCTATGCTTATGTACTGTCAAAGAAAATATTCTAATTATAAAAATTAATAAAACAATTTAAAAAAAAGATTTGGCCAATAAATGAAAGGATGAGGTATAATAATTGAAATAACCAATTAATTGTTGCCCTGGTATACAGGAGAATAAAAACAATAGCGATATAATTTGTATATCAATTTAAGGTTTGCAAGGCACTTTACCTTCTTTATTTCTCATTTGACCTTCACAACAATCCTGGAAAGTAGGTACCTGTCATTATCCCCATTTTACAGATGAGGAAACTCAGATTGAGGGAGGTTAATTAACTTACCTAGGTTGACACAGCTGGTAAGTGTCTGAAGCAGGATTTGACTCATGTTCAGTTCTCTATTCACAGTGTCACTTTACTGATCAGATATGATGGTCTTTGTGATTCCTGATCTTGAATCTTAACTATCCAAAGTTAACCATATACATAAACACACACATATGTATATAACAATTGTTTGTGTCTATTTGTAGCCATCTTTAGGGTAGAATGGGGCTAGAAAAAAAAAAGGAGAGAAGAAATTGACATGATAACTTTATGATGTCAATTTCTTCTCCCCTTTTTTCATTTTAAAGGAATTGCAAGTTGCACATAATAGATCTGCAGTTTCTAGTGCAATTATCTTTTTATTATACTATATTATGGAAATGCTTATTTTACTCTATAAATTAAAAATAAAATATATTTTTTAAAAAGCTTGTATGTATACCAACAAAAATGTAATCAAAAATATTTAACAAAATTAGTGCAAATAAAGCAGAAGACACTTAAGCTTCCTCTCACTGGGCAACTTCAATTTTCTTGGAATCATTTTAGCCATTGATATGTATGTTTCCATACTGTGAACTTGTCTGACAATTATGGGCCAGATCTGAATTTGATATACACCCAGTTTAATTGCCTTCTCTTTTCTGATCCAGGAATAGGTAGAATCTCTGAAATTTATCACTAATCTGAGACCACAGCTGTGTTCCTCTGCCTAAAAAGGGCAGAAGCTATATTTTATTTTTTATTATCTCCTATAGTACTTACCACATTTGGAGTAGGGAACCCAAGGTAAGAAGTTATCAGATCCAGATAGTACAGTGGACAACATATAGGACAAAATAAGGCCATAGAATAACATATCAATAATCAATAAATTAACAATTATTTATTAATATATATATATATATATATATATATATATATATATATATATATATATATGTTAGATACATTCAGAAAAATAAGCTTAGAAGTGATGGAGCTATCAGTTGGGGAGACCAGAACTGAGTCTCATAGGAAGCCAGGGATTAATTGAGTCTAAGAATCAGAGGTGAAGATGGAAAGCATTGTAAGTATAAGGAACAACCAGTGCAAAGCAGAGAGGTGGGAGATGAAGAGTCATATAAAGAATGACAGATAGAACAAATAAAGTTGGATTATTGTTAGGATTACTAGGGAGAACTCAGGTTGTCTGGACAGTGACAAGGTGTCCTAACAGATTATAATGCATTGTAATAGAAGGTGAGAAGATAAGAGAGAGCCTAATTGAGATGAATTAGAATGAATTGAGAGTGAAGCCTCAGTACATTTCTGTGATTTCCTTGCTTTCATTCAGAAGCGTCAGAGTGATAGTGAAGGAGGTAGATGATAGAAGTGATTTACAGTTGGGATGAGTAAGGCAGGACTGTCGCTAGGACAAGGGAGCCAGAGAACTGAACTTATTAGTGTGTAACATTTTAAAATACTGACACTCTCAGATGTTGGTTGTGTGAAATTTGTTTAGTTGTGTGGTTTGAGAGGAAACTTTTTCTTCTCCCTGAACGTTTGGCACATTACAAACCTCAGAATTATGGTTATCTCTCTTGTATTGGCATTGTACTTTCAGTGTGACTTGTACATTCAGTGGTAACATTTTAGCAAATTCATCAACCAGTAGATGTTGATAATATAACAATTTATATAATAAATCATTTATAAATTTATAAATAATGATTAAAAATATGTGTAAGCATGGATTTAAATTTGCTGAATTTAAAGATTAACTTCAAGTCACATTTAGCAATTGTTCAATGTATTCATTTAATTGTACATGTATGTGCACATATTTTCATATCAAGATTGGAAAGAGAGAAGACCATAGTCAAAACAGGAATGATGCCCTGATTGAGTCCTAAGAGATGCTAGACTGGAGAATTTGAAGATAATGAAGATTAGGTTTAGGATGAATGAAGTAAAAATGGAAAGACACAGGATCATGATCAGATAAAGGAATTTCTGAGTTAATGAACATAAAAGTTGAATATTGTAGGAGAGGGAGTGGGGAAGTATGAGTAATGAGGAAAGGGAAAGGTTGATTATTTGAAGGAACAATCAGATTGTTTGTTGAAGTCCTCTAGAATAAAGGAATGAATATATTGGGGTGGGGGAGCAAAATCATGAGCCAAGCACTGAAATCATTGAAAAAGAAAGAACCACATCTGAGGGAAAAGGAGTGGGAGGAAGTGTGGTAAGTAATAACTACCAGAATCTTAATTGGATGGTAAATTTAGATTGAAAGATTTTTAAAGGAAGAGAAGTTGGTGAATGAAGAGGGTAAAGGGAGAGTCTGGAAATGTCAAAGTACTCTGACAACACTATCATAACTAGTGAGTCAGGGGTATGAGTGAAAGTGCTGAAAAAAAGTAGCTAGAACAGCAGTATCGGGAGAGAGAATCAGATTTCAGTGAGTGCCAAAATATGGAAGGAATGAGAAAGGAAAAAGGTTAAATGGAGGCACTTATTCTAAGGAAGCATAGTGGAGGGGGCAGGCAGATTTAAAGTGTGACAGTTTGGGGTGCCATAGGTTTAAGGGAATTTAGAATGAAAGAGCAGATAACTCTGACTACATTCATTCCTCAGTAGTTAGCATATATATGCTCATTCCTTCCTACTCTTTCCGCCCGTATGATATCGAATTTCTAGCTGCCTAAAAAAATAAATTTCATTCATATAAACTTTATTCCTAAATAAACCTTATTCCCCAACTCTCGTCTAGTCAGAGTAACAGAGGGATCTGTTGATGTAGGCAGGTGATTAGAAAGTTCAGGGCCAATATTTACATTGGAATAGACTGTTATGTTCTTGTGAATTAGAACTGATAATTAACAGTTAAATGCAGAATGGTGGAAATAGCAATAATGAAAGGGGGTGGCAGTATAGTTAGCACACTCAGAATACAGTAGCTGTTGGCATGGATAACAAACTCCTCTCCATCAAAATAGGCACATTCTCATTATTTTAAGCCATTAGTGAGATTTTCAGGGATGCAGCTTCAGGAAAGATGATTATTTTCCTGATGTCACTAAGGAGTAGGTTTCAGGATAGGGAAGAAATTTATGCTTCCTGCCTTTCCCCCTCCACTAAAAAATATCACTAATTATCACTAATATCACTAGTTAGATTCCCCGGATTTAATCTTCATGTAAGAAAGATTTTAGGTGTACCAAACTATCCATCCATCCATCCATTCATTCAAAAAATCTTAATGAATCCTTATTTTATGCAGGCAAGTTTGTCAACATTTGACTTTTAGAGCCAGTGTTTTATTACAAAAGTTTGTTACCAGTGAGCATTAGCAGTGGGAATAAAGTCATATACAGACCATCATCTAAGCAATGTGACAAATTGAATTGGGAGTAATAATAAGGGGTAAAAGGTAGAGGATAGGCTCTCTTATGAAAACTACCTCCTGCCTCCTCAGTAAGAGTCTGGACTTATTCAAGGGCACAACTCAGCCAGAGCTCACTGGGGATAAATGAGGGGATAAATTGATGGAGGCAGGTTGATGGAGAAGGTTGAGGGTCAATGTTTATATTGGCATAGACTCTATGTTCTTGTGAAGTAGGACTAATCTAGCAGTGTTGTGGCCCTAGTCTTGTGGTCCAGTTTGAAAAACTGGAGAATGAATCAATCACTCAACATTTATTAAGGACCTACTATATGCCAAACTCTTTCTCTAACTTGTCCCTTCCCAACACTAAGCAACTCAAGGGTTGGGGGGAGGGAGGAATAGGTAGTATAGCTAATACTTAACAGTAATTAAAAATGCAGAATGGTGGAAATAGCGATGATGAAAGGGGGTGGCAGTATAGGTAGCACACCCAGAATACTGTAGCTGTTGGGGTGGACTAACAAACTCATCTCCAGCAAGATGGGCACATTTCCATGATTTTAAGCCACTTAGTGAGATTTTCAGGGGTGGGGTTTCAGGAAAGATGATGATTTCCCTGATGTCACTAAGGAGTAGGGATCAAGGCAGGAAAGAAGTTTATGCTTCCTGTCTTTTCTCCTCCACCTAAAATATCACTAATTACATTCCCTGGTTTTAATCTTCAGGTAAGAAAGATTTTAGGTGTACCATGCCATCCATCCATCCATTCATTAAAAAAAAATCTTAATGAATCTTTATTTTATGCAGGTTAGTCTGCTAACATTTGACTTTTAGGGCCAGGGTTTTGTTACAAAAGTTTGTTACCAGTGAGCATTAGCAGTGCGAATAAAATCATATACAGACTATCATCTAAGCAATGTGACAAATTGGATTGGAAGTAATGACAAGGGGTAGAAAGTAGAGGATAATCTCTCTTATGAAAACTACCTCTTCCCTCCTCAATAGGAGTCTGGATTGACTTAAGGGCACAATTCTGCCAGGAGAACTGGGGATAAATGAGTGTTTCTAGATTGGAACAAACTTTCATCTAAAATCCCATATTCTACAGGAAGTCTTTTCTTAATTCTAGCTCCTTCCCTATTTTAATTATTTTCTATTTATCCTGTACATAGCTTACTTTGTAGCTATTTGTTTGCACATTGGCTCCCACATTAGATTATGAACTATTAGAGGGTAGGGACTGTTTTTTGCCTCATTTTGTATCCCCAGGGCTAGCTCTGGGAGAATTCTATTTATCTTTCTATCTTCCAGCACTTACCCTAATAATTTTACATGTAACAGGCACGTTAGTGCTTGTTAGATTAAATTTATTAGCTAGAGGAATGATGAATTAAAAAAAAAACTTCATTTAACATGGACCTGGTTATGTAAATAAAACCTTGGAAAAACCAGGACAAGAAATATTACAGAGGCTATAAGCAGACAAGGACATTTTCCCTTCTTGGAAAAAATTTTGAATTCATCTAAATGTTGTATTAGTGCTGCTTTAAATATTTTTGTAAATACAGGTAGTTTCCCTTCAATTTTGACCTTTGAAGGTATATGCCTAGTAATGATGTCTTTGGTATAACACCAAATTTCTTTATAGAGTGGTTGGACTAAGCAAGAGGATCTCTGCTACCAATTCACTAGTCTGGGAATGTGTTAACCAGAAACTGTTGCATACACAATGTGCCATACTGGTTAAAGTGGCATGAAAATGTATTATTCAAAAGTCGCAAAACTAAAATAAACATTCTTTTTCATTTTTTAATATTTTACTTTTTCCAATTACATATAAAAACAATTTTTGACATTGATTTTTTTAAAAAAATTTGAGTTTCAAATTCTCTCCCCTCTGCTCCCCTAAGAATTATACTATCAAGTCTGTTTGTAGGTATACAACATTTATGCTTTTAAAGCTATTAAAGCTTAAAACTGCACTAAAACTTTTGGTATACCTTCTATGTATAAAAATACTCAAAAAAGCACTTTTCAGAATGTCTAAGAACTCAAAACAAAATGAGTGTCCATCAGTAAATGGATAAGTAGATAAATCATGCTATTCATATGTAATAGAATGTTATTATACTTTAATAAATGACAAATACAAAGAATTGAGAGAAAATTGAGAGGACACATCAGATGTTAATAAATAAATAATAAATAATAAATTAATAAATTGTTGGGGATTTATTAAGACAGGGACATGCTAAGTGTTGAGGATACAAAGAAAGGTAAAAAGCAGTCTTTGCTCTCAATAAGCTCAGTGTAATGGGAAGTTAATTTGAAAAGAACTATGTGCAATAAACTACATATAGAATAATTTGGGGATAATTAACTGAGGAAATTAAGGCACTAGAAATAAGGAGGATCTGGAAAGATTTTCTGAACTGTTGCAAAATTAAATAAGCAGAACATGTACAACAGAATACATGATGAGCACAATGATGTACTAGAAAATGACACTGAAAATTTTCTGAGTCATATGTAATGCAGTGGTCACTTGTGATTTTAAATCATGACATATGTCTTCCCCTCTCAGCAGATGGGTAGTGAATTAGAAATGAGCAGTGAAACAAACATTTTTGAGTAGTTTTGATTGACTGTATTTATTTATTATAAGAGGATGCTATATTTTAGGGAGGAAAGGATAGTCAATGGAAAGTGACAATGATGCTAAAAATAACTATAAAAATTTATATATTATCAATATGATATTTTTAATGAAAGAAAATGAAAAGCAGGGTGTTGATGTAAAAACTCAATCATCAGAGACATAGGACCTTTGACAAGCAAGTTAGGGCCATTCAGATGCCAGTACCCTAGGAAAAAAATTATATTGGTTGCTCTTCTTCCCCTTTGCCCATCCTCATTCCACCATCACCCAGAGAAAAATCTCTTCCTAAGTTTCTTCCACAATGTTGACCACTATCCCATGGCTATCTGACATTGTATCATCCTTCTTATGAAGTTTTTCTACTTTCGTTCTGAGGCTGAAGTCAAATCTAAAGCATTGATCCCCAAACAATGTTGTAGAGTTTTTGTGGTGGAGTGGTAAGTACTAGATTGATTCACACAGATAGTGAATTTAGGGTAGAGGATCTGAATTCAAATTCAATCTCTGCCGCTTACTACCTCTATGACCTTAGCCACCTCATTAAAATTCTTTACATTTCTGTTTCTTCTTCTGCAAAAGGAGCGTGTTGGGCTAGATTGTCTCTGGATTCCCTTTCCGCTGATCTTAGTCAGGGACACTCTGCCCTGAGAAGGAACATTTCTTTCCCAGAACTGGGTGGAAGTGCATTCTTGGAATCCCGTTGGGCAACTAGGGTGGAGGGAGGAATGCTGCTTCCGACAGACGCTGAGTTGGCATCTTCTTTAGTGACAGAGAATGTTCCACCCATGGTGGTGGGGGGAAGATGGTGACCCCTCAAAAGATCTGGAAAGATCCAACTGCTTGGTCCAAAGCTGAGGGTGGCAGCAGAAAAATTCACCTTGCTGAGAGAAAGAAGATCTCTTAAATTTCCTTATCTCTTACTTTCCTTTCTCTTTCCCTTCTGTCATTTGCCTCTGAACTATAGGCATCTCCTAAACGTTTCTCAAAAACTTGCACTGAAGGCTAATACTATTGGGAAAGAGATAATAACGTGTAATTCCTTTCCTCAGCAAATGAATTGTCAAATCTCAAATTACAATAGTCCCCCTCCCTCCTACCCAACACACTTCCCTGAGCGTCTCTGCTAGAATCTGAGTTTGCAAGCAAAAACTGAAATATCTGGTTGATATATCACTTTACTTGTAAGAACAAATACCTATGATTAATGGCTGAATACCTTTCTGCCCTTACATACTTTTCATTAGATTCCTTCAAATGCTATTCTGAAGATATGCTATCCACTAGTGGTTTCTTTAATTATATTGTTGCTTCATTAATTCATTTTGTGTTCTGCTCATCATGTTAGTTGTAATCCAAGAAAGCAGAAAATGGAGAGGAAAATGTAGTATGAGAGTTTAGCAGAGAAGCTAAGCTTAAGAAGCGGGAGGAACAAGTCAGGAACTATAGTAGGCACTGGAGATCCTCAGACAAAATGAATGAAAAATACTTTACCTTTTCCTTAAAGAGCCCACATTCAACTTGAGAAAATTCGTTAATGATCAAAAAATTTTCCTCCCTGAATTACCTTGTATTTATCTAGAAGTACATATAACATATCATCCCTGGGAAATATTAAGGCAGAATGTACTGCACATGATAATGCTTAATAAATGGTGGTTGAATTGAATTGAACCTCCTCCTACTGCTAGCTCAGTAGGCAGAGTTCTGATTCAAACTATGGCTGTCTTTTCTCTCAGGAAAGTTCCTTAAAAGACCTGCTGACAGTGGATGGATGGCACCACCAGGCTCCATTGCTGCCAGCCATCATCAGACTGTTTCTTCTCTCCCTCTCCCCCTCTCTACCAAAATAAAACTGCCAGTATGTTAGGAAGAAGTTATAGAACAAATGAGATTGTGGCTTTCTTTGCCTCCTTAGAAACACATACACACACACACACACACACACACACACACACACACACACATTAACCATTGAGTAGGTTAACTGCCCTATGGCAAAATTCCACCCTATCTGGGTGGAGGGTGGTGCCAGTAGAGGGAGAGACTTGGGGGGATCCATCTGAGTAAGCAGAGGAGAGAACAATTACCACAGCTCAGCTCCTTGTCTCTTTTGTTTGGAAACATGACTAGTAGATGACTTCAGTGAATTTGCATACTGCCTTTATTGTCTAGAGATCAAATTAAGGCTGGAAGGCAGGAGAATTTCTCTATGACTAACGGAAGCCAAAAAAGCAATCTTGGTCTTTCATACCTTTTCCAGCAAGGTGGGAGTGATCTCACTATTTGTAAAGCCCAGCCCTTCCCCACCTGCAAGCTCATCTTCATACACTGGACCCAACCCTATTTTTCTCTGTATATAAAGCCATTGCTGGCATCTCAGTTTCACACAATCCTTCTCTTCTCCTCTGGTCTTCTTTGACTTTTACTTCTCTTCAACTTCTTCATTTTTGAGCAAAACCAAGCTATCATGTCTTGCCAGTCTACAGTCAGGATTCAAAGAAGCGGCCGGAGTGGCTTCAGTGCTAACTCTGCCATCACTCCCGGCATCAACCGGTCAGGCTTCAGCTCTGTGTCCATGTGCCGTTCTGGGGGCAGTGGTGGCTTTGGAAGGTCTTGTGGAGTCTCTGGGGGAGCTGGTTTCGGCAGCCGAAGCCTTTACAACCTAGGGGGGTCCAAGAGGATCTCCATCGCAGGGTGCAGCAGTGGCTTCCAGAGTGGATATGGTGGAAGAATGGGAGGTGGATTTGGTTTCGGCAGTGGAGTCAGTGGTGGCTTCGGATATGGTGGTGGAGCTGGCTTTGGTGGTGGCTATGGAGGAGCTGGGTTTCCTGTCTGCCCCCCTGGTGGAATCCAAGAAGTCACTATCAACCAGAGTCTTCTGACTCCCCTCAACCTACAAATTGACCCCACCATCCAGAGGGTGAAGACTGAAGAGAGGGAGCAGATCAAGACCCTTAACAACAAATTTGCTTCCTTCATTGACAAGGTAAGTTATTAAGATACATAGCCATCATGAAGTGTATCTCTGTACTTAACTTGATGTACTTGGGAATGAAAGAAAAGAGAGATTCAAATTCTCTCTGCATGGAGATGTTTTGCCCAATTCATGATTAGCTGATGATTACTGAAAGGAATAACAATATACCTAAGTTGTTTAATTTATTGGGACTTTTCCTCTTCTCCATAGAAGAAGAAAATTCTTAGTGTCAATAACTTTATGGCATGTGAAGAGAACAAGTTAAAATATGGGTTTTTCTTTCATTGCTGAAATGTGTGAGGGAATGGTGAGAATTTTTGTTGTCAGCCAAAATTAATTAATCTCCCATGACATAGTAAGACAGCATGGTACAGACAAAATTCCATCCAATTAGGGATCAGGATACCAGGATTTGCATCCCAGATCTACTAATTACAACCCATGTGATCTTAGGCAAGTCATCTTTTCAGAATGTCAATATTGATCCCCCGCTGTAAATAAAGAAAATTGCACTGGTTAATCTCCAAGATTCAAAGCTATGGGAAGACAAAAACAAACAAAAGATTTATTGGTTCACTCAAGAATCATCCTGATAGAAAAAGCAATGAATTCTTGGACTTAAAAAATATAGAAATCAATTATAATCGCTATTACTGTCAAACAGAGGCTGAAAATGTTTTGTGTAAGGGATTCTTATATTGGGGGGAGTTGTGACTAGGTGTCCTCTAAGGTCACTTCCAAAATTAAAATTCTAGGATCCACTTTGTCTTCTAGAGTGTATAAATTCTGTCTTCTTAAATCCAATCTGTTAAAAAATAGAGTGACACAATATGAGAGAGGCAGAAGATAGATTTTATTTAAATCTGTTGTTAGAGATGGTGATTGACCCCCACATAAAAATGAGAGATTGCGGTTTAATTTGAGTAGAGAATTGCTGTAGTCAAAACATTATAAGGATTTGCTGCCCTACTAGGCATTTGGAGATCATGAAATCGTTAATGATATTATTGCCTTCTTTCACTGACTTTCTATCAATCCTAGGGAATGCTTTATGGAATTGACTTTCTTTTCTGTTCTCCAGGTACGATTTCTTGAACAACAAAACAAGGTTTTGGATACCAAATGGACACTGCTCCAAGAACAGGGTGTCAAGACTGTGAAACAAAATTTGGAGCCATTGTTTGAAGCTTATATTAACCAACTCAGGGGGCAATTGGACAGAATCACTCGTGAGAAAGGTTCTCTGGATTCTGAGTTGAGAAATATGCAAGATCAAGTGGAAGACTTCAAGAACAAGTAAGTGAGAGGGGATTGGAAAAGACAAAAGCTAGATTAGCCAAGAGAGTAAGTGTGGGACCCAGTTCCCTAAAGGACAAAGACCAGAAGAAATTGGGGAACACTACAAAATATCCATAAAGGAAGGAAATACCTTATCAGAGGACAAAATGAGGGTGATAGAAAAGCAAAGAAGTTCAAAGATTATAACTCCATCTCTCAAATTTCCTAGTGTGGCCTGTGTTAGTCCACTTCTCCATATCAGAGAAAGGAGATTCATGATCCACATGGGAACAGTCCTTTTTGAGACCTTGGATTTCAGGCTGATTTCTCCAATCCTATTGGCCATTGGCTCAACCATCTTTCTTTCTTTCTTTCTTTCTTTCTTTCTTTCTTTCTTTTTTTTTGTTTTTTTTTTTGTGTTGTTTTTTTTTTGCTTCTATCCAGATTCGAAGATGAAATCAACAAGCGCACAGCAGCAGAGAATGAATTTGTGACACTGAAGAAGGTGAGTTGATTGATTCTAGAGGACAAGCTGCAGAAAGAGAGAACATGGGTTCAAGCAACATTCTGGGTTTGGCTATAGGAGAAAGGAGCTCTCATTAGCTGATTTCTTGTTGTATGTTTTCCCCAACCAGGATGTCGATGCTGCCTACATGAATAAGGTTGAACTGCAAGCCAAGGCAGACTCTCTCCTAGAAGATATCAACTTCTTAAGAGCTTTCTATGAAGCAGTAAGGATTCTATGTTCTCCAAAAAAAAAAAAGTTATTTTTTTAAAGGAATGGATGCCAAATATTCAATATGTAAAAGCCAGGCATCTCAAAACTATCAGGCCCTGAAATATCATTTAATGATGGTTTGGGCTGGGGGACCTATGAGGAAATTCCCAGATTCCCTGGGAATACTTCCTGCTGTCTAGAGATGCCACCACTGATTGTCTCTGTCCTCTAGGAGCTGTCCCAGATGCAGACCCACATCTCTGATACCTCTGTTGTTCTGTCCATGGACAACAACCGTTCTCTGGATCTGAACAGCATCATTGCTGAAGTCAAGGCTCAGTATGAAGAGATTGCTCAGAGGAGCAGGGCTGAGGCTGAGTCCTGGTACCAGACCAAGGTGAGATAAGGAGGAAATTACTGGACTGTCTATAATTACCATTCTAACCTGCCACAGAGCTGAGGACAGGTTACACTTCTGTCTCATCCTCCTATTCATTTGGGACATTGTGATACGACATTTAACAGCTAACAGCTGGCTAATGAAGAATAAGTTAAAGTGTGCTGGAGTGAACATTTAGAAGGAATCTCATGAAGAAACACTGAGACAATTTGGAAGGCATTTCAGTGTGATACTAATGCTGTCTCTCTCTTTCCCTTCCTTTTTCTGTCCCATAAGTATGAGGAGCTGCAGATCACAGCTGGCCGCCATGGGGATGACCTCCGCAATACCAAGCACGAGATCTCTGAGATGAACCGAATGATTCAGAGGCTGAGATCTGAGATTGATAACGTCAAGAAGCAGGTAGGCTATAGCCAGTTTTCTGGACCCATGTTGCACTTCCTTTCTGAATATCTTCCTCACTGTTACTATGTAACTCAGTCCATGTAGCACAACTAATGTATCCACATGACACTAGCAGTATTTAAAGCCCAGTCCTTACTATGTCTGGAGCCTCTCCACCAGTTTCCATTCATTTCCACATTTGGCATGGCTAACACAAACACATTAAATTGGGACTTGCTGATAACAAGGACTGGTGGCAGGGAGAAGGGCTGGGAATGATGACTTCCAACTGCTTTCCTAATTGCTTTGTGTCATAAATCTGCATTTTGATAGAAAGGAAGAAGAAATAAGATCTCTTTCTTTTTTCCCAAAGTGTGCTAACCTGCAGAATGCCATTGCTGAAGCTGAGCAGAAGGGCGAGATGGCCCTAAAGGATGCCAAGGCCAAATTAGAAGAGCTAGAAGCTGCTCTTCAGAGGGCCAAGCAGGACATGGCCCGCCAGCTGCGAGAATACCAGGAGCTGATGAATGTCAAGCTATCCCTGGACATTGAGATTGCCACCTACAGGAAGCTTCTGGAGGGAGAGGAGTGCAGGTGGGTACTTGCTCTCTGAGATTTTGTGTAGTGGGTTGTCAGGCATCCAGCCATTGAGCAGAATCTCAGGGGTACTGAGCTCTTTTTGAGAAAACACAGAGTGAACTGGTTACCCTATGGGCCACTTTGGAAACTTCTGGGATCATCCCACTTTGTCTGAAGCTCAGTCTTCTGAAATATAATCTTTGGTTTCTTCCTCACACAGAATGACTGGAGAAGGTGTTGGACCAGTCAACATCTGTGAGTATCTTTGATTATTCTCCTCACTTCTGCTTTAATTTCTCCATAGCTTTCTAGTTTAGTGGAGTCTCAACATGTAATTTTTTTATTCCTTCCACAGCTGTTGTGAGCTCTACAGTCTCCAGTGGATATGGCAGTGGCAGTGGTGTTGGAGGTGGTTTTGGTATGGGTGGAGGAAGTGGTTATTCCTACGGTAGTGGCAGCGGCTACAATGTGGGAGGAGGACTCGGCGTTGGAGGTGGCTTCAGCTCCAGCAGTGGGAGAGGGTCTCTGGGAGGCAGCAGCACCAGTGTAAAGTACACCACGACCACATCTTCCAGCAGGAAGAGCTACAAGCACTAACACGTGTCTACCAGATTATTGGCTCCGGAATGTCTCAAGCCCCTGCTTCTTGTTCCTAACCCTCAGCATCAATGCTTCTATCCTTTTGGCTGCTGCAGATGTTGGGGTTGGTTTCCAGACCCCTCCCCTCAACCTTTGATCTTTTCTTGCACCCAGGATTGGGGCCAAAAGTTTAAATGTCATATACAATTTACCAGCTGGATCACGTCTCATTGAGTATGAACTTCCAATCATAAGATTGTTGAGAATATCAGTGAGCATGGTCACACAAGTTCTATCTGACCCTCCTATCCAGCTATCAGAGTATCTACTTATTGTCTTTAAGTTCCTAAGTCTGGGACCTTGGAAAAATCCTCAAGTGTCCTTCCTAAGCACAGACACTGACTTTTGGATTTGAAAGAAGCTTGTACTTGGCCACCTTCAGCAAGCCATTTGGAGCTACATGTCTACTGAATCTCCTGGTGCTAAAAAGCAGTGGTGCTGATGTTTTCTTGCAGTGTACCTGAAAATGGAAATGATATAAGTAAAAAGACTACAGGAACTGTATCCTTATGACATATTTCTTTGGTCCCTTCCATCTCTTCTACTTGTCCAAATAAAGCAGATTTATAATATATATTGGTATTGTTTGGAGTTGTTTTTATACTAGATTGTTGGTTGCCAATTTTTTTAGTCCTCTAATCTCCCTCTCACTCAAATGAGATTCTAATCCAGGAAATCTAGATTCATTGAGAGATTTCAGAGGTCCATGAATTTAAATTTTTTTATGATTGTGTTTCAATATAATTGGTTTCTTCTGCAATCCTATGCATTTAAAAGCTATTTATTTAAAAACATCATTGTGAGGAGGATTTAACATTGTGAGGAGCATTTACTCAAACAGCCATACAAAAAGTTATGAATCCCTGGTCAAATCTAAATTTCCACCAAAGTTGTTACCAGCATAGAATTAGTGGGGTTTTGCCATGGAATACTGATATATAGGGGATGGATTTCTTTTACATTTAGGGAGTAGGGTTTCCTCCACAAGAAAAGACATCCAAAGAATGACTTCTCTCCCAAACAATTTGCCTAATATGTTGGATATGTTCCAACATATGGAGCAACTGCTATACCTAGTCACCCCATTTCAGATTGCTGTGAACATGATGCCTGGTTTGTGAATCACACTCATTGAAGCTGGAGGGGATGATGATTCCATTGATCTCTCAACCAGGATATTTCCACTTTGCTTTTCCCTACCACTTGGGCTTCTTGTAGCTAGGATTTATTTTCTCCCCCCCCAGAGTTGTGATTTTATTGAGAACTCTCAATGTGTAGAGAACTCCTAGTGAAGAAAACGTCTCTACCAGTATTGATGGACACTTATTCTACCAGTTATAATCCTAAAGATTTGCCTGGAGCACTGAGTAGTTGAATGAAGTCTCTCATTTCTCTTTACAAGTATCCATCCTTTTACTTTTCTAAAGTTCTTTTCTACATGAAATAGAGGTTACCATAAGATGTCAGGTTTGGAAGGCACCTTAAAGCTATCAATTTCAAATTCAATATGAATATCAATTCCAATGCCAATTCCAATTCACACGATCGGAATCTTCTCTATGACATATCTAAATTCTAGCCTTTGATTAGAGACCTTCAAAATGAAAAAGCCAATAGAATGTTACTATGGAAAGAACATTATTAAGCTTGGAGTCAGAGAACCTGCATTTGAATCTCAGCTCTGCTATATAAAGACCACTCATGTGACCTTCAGTTTTCTGAATTGTAAAATGAGGGATTATATTCCGTGATCTCTAAAGTGCCATATAAAGTCTAAATTTCTGCTTCCATAAACTTTCATTGCAGTTCATTCCACCTTGCATAGCTCTAATCAGAATTTTTTTTCTTACTTCAACCCTAAAAATGTCTCTCTGAAACTTATACTGATTGTTTCTGGTTCTCTTCCCTAGAGATCCTTTTCCCTCATGATAGATTTAAATTTTTTTCAATATTTTTAATATTTAAACTTAAAATCTGAATTTAAATTAAAATATTTAAAGATTGCCTTCACAGATCTACTACTTCCTAGCTATGTGACCTTGAATAAGTGATATTACCTCTTTAAACCTTAGTTTAAACCTTAAAAAAATAATATTCTATTCTAAAAAGACTCTGGATTTGAAATTGTAAGTTGTAAGACCTGAATTCTCACCCTAACTTTTCTACTTACTAGTTGTGATCTTGAGCAAATTACATATCTTTTTTAATCTTCCAATTTCAACTCACTTTTTCTTTCCCCAGGTGAAAGTATTTATAATTCTATCTGTTTTACTCCTGCCTTTAGTAACAAATCACCTTCAGGTCATTTTATAGCACTCTGATACTTAGGAATTTGGATATTTCATTCACATAATCAAAATCAGTCTTCAAGGGCTAAAAGATAAAGAAGGAGAGGGTTTGATTACCCTGATCTTATATCTTGAAGTTTGTTAACACAGCTAAAAGTTTACAGTTCCTATCTCTGGCCTCTAACATCCTTCAGGAATGAATGTAACAGAAGCTCACAATTTCATATACAATTCACTTTCCTGTTTTTCTTTCTTTATTTAAATGTTCACATTTATTGATCTTTAAGTCAATAGAAATTTAAAAAATGAAAAAATTCTAATGTTGGATTCCCAAGGGATTCTGTTCAATTTTCTACATTTGGAATCTAGGAATGTGTTCCAGTTTAATTCTGTTCCAGGGAGTCATATATGAGAAAGAGACTTAGATTTAAAAGACATGATAAAATAGGAAAAGTATACCAATTGGACTTAGAAAGAGAAGACCTAAGTTACATTCTATGACCACCAAACATCCCTTCCAGCGTGAAATCCAATAATCCAACGTCTACCTCCCTCTAGTTTTCATTGTAGTTGCTGGTGTGGAGGAGGAAAATCTGAAGTGTTTTCTTCAACCTCTCTCTTCCTTAGTTTGCCCTCTTGTGGAGCTTTCAATGCAGAGGAATGTCAAAAGAGACCTAGAAAAGAGGGGGTATATCACCTAACAGAATCATCTGCCTTGAGTCAGATAGAATTCACTAAAGCATTAACAAGTGATCTCATTACCCACCTTAGGCAAATATAGTCAGTAATTCAGTTCCTTTTCACATTAAACAATTTATTAAGTGTTTTGTTCTTTTGTAAGAATTTTGTTCATAAGGCACTGTTTTAGAATTTTACATGAAGGGGTTTTGGCCACTGGGAAAGAAGGATGTCAGTACTCTTCTCTAGGTCTGGAATAATCTCTTCTTCTCTTTCTAGGTCAATTCTGTTTCTGGGATATCCTGCTTCATTATCTACTTTTATAGGGAGGCTTTCCTGACTTCGTTTTTCAGCTCTAGATTGTTTCCATTTCTCAGGGACCTTCACTTAGTTCAGATTTCCAGCTGATTGAGTTTGGCATAGGTACACACTACCTCCAAAAGGACATAATTTTAAAATCCAGATACTTGTTTTGAAATGTTTGCCAGTTATTCAAGTTATTTTATTTAGATAGTTAATAAATACTTCTCAATGCATCTTGAAAGTCATTTGGTCAGGATCATATTATAAGGCTTCCTGCAATGTAGAGCCCTGTCTGAACAATAGGGGGAGACCCAGAAGGTGCTAAGTACTCAAAAATATCTGTTAAATTAGGTCTAGTAAAAGTCTCTGCCCTTGGAAGGATACTAGTTTGATGAAGAAGATAAAATACTCAGCTTATGACTCAGAGCAGGTGCAAAAGCATGGAAACCTCTTAAGTCCAGCTGGAAAAAGAGTTAATGAAAGAATTCAGAATGAATGTAAGAACCAGAGGCAATAAGAGTTGGGTGGAGTAAAGCAGAAAACACTACCTGAAAGAGATGATGGAAATTTTGAGTCAGTTTTTAATCAAACAGGTCCTCTTCATTCTTTTCTTCTCACCTCTCCTCTGCTTTGTTCTGCTCTGTTTTAATATCCTCTCCTACTATTATTTGATTGTCCTACCATTCAAGTCAAGTTGCTATTGAGACAGCATTATCAATTATTTTACCTTTCTTAAGTTTTGTTCTTACTAGGGAATTTATTCACACCCTTCTTAAAGTGAACACCTGATAAATAGGCCTGGATTTTTGGATTGTTTCTTAAATCAATCCATTGAGTAATTTTTCAATGAGGCAACAAAATGGCCATCCCAGAGTGAAGCATTTGAGTTGTTCCTATCTCAGGAACACAAGATAATATTCTCTCATATGACCTCCCCTATTCCCCTGTCTCACAGATACTTCAAACTGGGAAGCTTTTATTTTCTAACCTGAGGAAGATAGAGCCACTCCCTGGTAAAAATAAAGAAAAGTTCAGAAGGTTAGACTTTTATAGACTTGAGGGTGATTATTCATTGATTCTCTCCTACCTTTTGTCATCACTCCCTCCCACATCCAGTCTCCTCTAAATCTACTCAATCTAATTCTTTATACCTTTGCTCATGGTGCAACTTTCTCAACCCTTTCGTTATTTTCTTTGTTGCTTTGGACCTCCTCCAAATTTTCTGAGCCTTGCTTAACAAACTCATGATCAAGGGCAGAATTAAAAAGGACTTATAAACATTTCCTTTAAAAGGGATTTCCCTTTGAACATATCTCAAGACAATTAGGTTGTTTCCCAAAGGAAAAGCAGGACAAACAGACATGTGACCATAGAGTGTTTTACGTTTGTTTTTTTTTAAGATTGGAGGGAAGAATAATGGTCTGTCTCTCCAAATACTCAGCTTTCAGACCTTATCTTGCTGTGTACCCCATTCTAGGCATAATTTGTTTTAAGCAATACATATAACTAGGGACTACATTTATTGGCTTCTGAGATACTTTCTACTTCTTCTAAGAGGCTGTGATTTTTGCCTGCTCTGTAAAAAATATTTATAAATTAACCCATTATTTAAATGTATTAGAAGAATGAGCTAACTAGGGAAATTCTTGGGCTTTGTAAAATAAAGAATCAGATTTTAATTCATAATTGAAATTTAAGTCAATTCAACAAATCATTCATTACATATTTTATGCAGGGTAGTGAGGTAGCTAAGGAGATACAAAGATACAAAAACAAAATAGTATCAGCCCAGAAGCTATTTAAAGGAGTTTAGATGCATTAATTTCTATAAAACAGGCACAAAGGTTTTTAGACCCTGACCAAGGACTTCTTTTGTGATCCTGGGTCTTACTGACAAAAATACTCTCAATTTCTCCCATATTCTCATCACTATCATTGTCTTGGCCATTGTCAAATTGTCAAGAAGCCCAGCATCATTACACAAACTTGATGATTCTATTGTGGTCTATAGTTCTGAATTGGATATGTTCCCAGAGCAAGGGAGCCAGAGCTTTGGCAAACTATAGTCTTACCTGATATCCAACAGTACTGGAGAAATGGAAAAACTCAACTTTACTTGATATTCAATCCCCAGGAGACTCAATATTCAGATACATTTAGAAACATTTATATGAGGTCATTCTTTACTTTTCACCTGTCACTTTTTTGGGTCATAAAAAGGAACTGATTTTTTTGGGGTCTTTTGGCTAACTGAATGAGTCATTAGACCTATTTTATTGATAGGTGTATGCCCTATTAATAAAATGCTATTTTGCTCAGAGAAAATGTTCTTCAGTCTACCTTTGTTGAATTTTACTCCCAACGATGTCCTTTATGTATGCCCACTGTCATCTAATTAATTTTCTCATCTTTGTTCTCTTTGGTGTTATTTATGGTTCCTCTATAGCATATAATGTTTGTAATGTTAAAGTCTAACTGCTCTTCTGCTCTTCTTGAGAGAGTAGTCTGGAACTAAAAACAATTTTAGACATTTTCTTCCTTTTTGTCATTTTCTTTTGAATTTTAAAAATATCTTTGGGATTTTCTTAACTAGATTTCCTACCAAACTTTCTTTAAATTATTCTTCACTACTTCCCTCTGTTTGTGGGGCAATACTTCTCATCACCTTCCATCTTCAAAAACTGTTGTTCTAATTGATCTTAGTCATCTGTAAGAGACTTTAAAATCTAAAATCAACATAGTTACTGGCTTTGTTAAAAATTCTGGACCACTTCTTAATTAGAAACTGGAACATGGGAAAACACCCATTGGTTGACTGGGTTCTGAGGCATGGAGTAAGAGTGCATATAGATCTCAGTATATCACCTCAGTTTTCTTGGCAAAATGAAAGATAGTATGCTCTAATGAGAGTAAGAGGTATAGAAAGCAGTATAAAGGATATAAAGGAGGGGTTGTGATAGATGGAGCCCTTCCTGAATTTTGAGACAGTTTGAATAAGACACAAGAAAGCAAGGAGTAGTCATAAGAAGAAGAGGAATTAGGCCAAAAAAATATCTGGAATGAAAAGTAGATTTGGGAAGAGCCCAATATCTAATAGATAGGTTGGGCTGACCAATAGAAGATTTTAAGAAAAGATGAATTCTTCCATGCTCTCAGAAAACGATAGGATATTTTCCCAGTAGTTAGGTGAGATTAATTTCCCTTTGTGAACTTTTCCAGAGGGTCATGGAGGTAGGTTGAGCAGTAATGATCCATAACCTTAGTAGATACACTGTTCATTTTCCCACATTTTTGGAAGGGGTCATTTCATCTAGTTTGAAGGCCCATAGTAGAAATCTTTATCTGATTTGAAGGTAAAAGTTGGAGCAGGTAAACCAATTTTTGTTATAGTGGATAGAATGCTGGCTGAACCTGGAGTTAGGAAGAGTCAGGTAAAACTTGCCTTTTACATCTAATAGCTATGTGGCCATGAACAAATCTCTTAACCTTTTTGAACTTCAATTCTCTCATCTGTGAAGTGAAAATAAACCTGTAAGTACCTGTCTCAGAGATGAGGTGAGGCACAAATGAGATAATGTATGTAAAGAATTTTGTAAACTTTGTAGTTCAGTATAAATGACACTTATTATTAAAAATAATAGTCAAGAAGGAGATAAGATACAGGAGTTGTCAAAGTTCATGAAATACTGTCTGAGAAAGTCCCAGAGCTATATTATACATAGGTATGGGGATGAGAATACCTCCTTCTATAGTGATTTCTTCATATAGTGACACATACCCCAACCCCCAGAGACAGCTAACTCCTTACATGATAACAAGCCAATAGGATGGTGTCAGCAGTGTCTCCAGGCTACAGCAGTATCATCCAGCCCACCTAACTGGAACTATCCATAGGATGTTGCTGCTACATTTCTGTATTTACCATGCAGAGATTTCTAGGGATTATGTTACAACTCTTAACAGACAGCTTCTCCATTCCCACCCAGAAAATAAGACCAGCAAAAAAGCTGTTCCCAAAAGAGGAGGCACCACTTCTTTTTCAATAGACTCTCTGGCTGCTTCTTTTCAGAAAGACTGAAGCATCCCAAACCCTGGAATCAATTGAAAGATTAAGCTGAATGACAAGGATTTGTTTGCTCTGCCTCCAATGATGCTTTTAATTCTTTCTTGTTTAGATCCAGCTCTTTTTACTCATGATGCAATGCAGAGAATGTCAAAGTAATTTCCTTCAATCTTATGTCTTTACATAGAGCCTCAATAATGCCACATAGGCAAAGAAGAATTCCTCTGACTCCACCTTTCCTTAGCATTTAAACTCTCTGTAGAAATTGCTAGAATATCTGAGTTTTTGTAAAATATTTTTTTCTGTGAGATAACTATGGAGACTGAATGTGAATCAAAGCACAATATTTTTCACCTTTTTGTTGTTGTTTGCTTTTTCTTTGTGTTTTTTTCCTTTTTGATTTGATTTTTCTTGCACAGCATGATGAATATGGAATTATATGTAGAATAATTATTCTGTTTAACCTATATTGAATTGCTTGTTGTCTTGGGGAGGCGCTAAAGGGGAAGAGAGGGAGAAAAATTTGGAACACAAGATTTGGCAAAGATAGATGCTAAAAACTATCTTAATGTATCTGGAAAAATAAAATACTACTAAAAATTTAAAAGGAAATAAAAATAAATGTTCTAAAATTTTGAAAAAAAGATTTTTTCTGTGTAGGTATATATGATGTGTACCTATGTACCTGTAATCTTTCTCTACAAAAAGACTGTAAACCACTTAGGAACAAGAACTGACTCCTAGTATTTTTGTATTCCTCGTTCTCCCCAAACTGACTCAAAACTCTGACTATAACAAATATATATTAATATTCTTGAAAACTAATGTAAAAAATACTTGGCCTAGAGGATTATTCCCCTTCCCAGCATATTTGACTTTTAGAAAATGTTTGGCTAAAAAAGATAATGGCTCCATAACAAATTCAATTAATTCAACAAACAGCATTTGATAACTGTGTGCAAGATACTGTGTATTGGGGGAAGAAAAAAAAGAAAAAATGGTACCTGTTTCGAAGGAGTTCACAATCTATAATATATGTAAAGAATTTTGTAAACTTTGTAGTTCTGTTTAAATGACAGCTATTATTAAATAGTCCAGAAGGAGATAAGACACAGGGGTTGTCAAAATTCATGAAATACTGTCTGAGAAAGTCTCAGACCTATACTTAGGTATGGGAAGGAGAATGCCTCCTTCAATGATGATTTCTTCATACAGTGACACATACCCCAAACCCAGAGACAGCTAACTCTCCCTAAATGGGAGGGTTATCATACTTGGTAACTTGGATACATACCAAAAACTTTTTCCTCCTGAGACTTGGTCTCCCTATCTCATCAGGGCTATAAACTCACTCAGTCACAATGCTATTCAATGGGGAATATTTACCCACTCCAGTTCTGACCTGGCCTGGATTGCATCTCTCAAGACTGTCAGATGTCCATGTGCTTCGAAGGTCTCCCTATGTTTTATGGGATGATGCTCCTCCTAGTCTTCCATCCCTGAGAACTGCCATTCTAACAAATTGGTTATCTGAAAAACGCAAAAATCAAGAACCCAAGTAAAGTTGTTGTTATTTAGTCCTTTCAATCATGTCCAGTTATTCATGACTCCATTTGGGATTGGAAAAAATACTGAAATAGTTTGCCATTTTCTTCTCTAGCTCATTTTAAAGTGGAGGAAACTGAGGCAAACAAAGTTATAAGACATATCCAGGGTCACATAAATAGTAAACATCTGAAACTGGTCTTCCTGATTCCAGACTCAAAACTCTATCCACTGTGCTACCTTGCTACCCCAGTATAGGTGTTAGTTATCACTGCTATTTAGTTGTTTCAGACCTGTCCAGATTTTTTTTTTTTTTGTGACAAAGATAGTAGAGTGGTTTGCCATTTCCTCTTCCAGCCCATTTTACAAATGAGCAACTGAGGACACAGGATTAAGTGACTTGCCCAGGAAAACATAGCTAGTAAGTGTCTGAGATCAAATTTTAATTCAGAAAGATGAGTCTTTCTGATTCCAGGCCCAGTACTTCATCCATTGCATCACCTAGCTGCTCTTGCTAATAAAGTAGTCAGTTCTTTTTTAATCTAAATCTCAACTCTATTCTGCCAGATTCGGTGTAAACATCAGTTAATTATAGGCAAATAGTAGCTCAGAACTCTATAATTAAAACCATTGATCAACCTCAGCTTCCTCCAGTAGCAGGGATTACAGGTAGAATGCCATACCCAGACAGTAACTTTTACAAACTCTTGAAAACTACACCTTAATTTAATCAGTTCACTTTGTAATCCTATGCATTTTATTTTATTCATTTAAAAACATTGATTTGAGAAAAGTCACCAGTTTGCCCAAGGGGTCTAAGACACAGAAAAAGGTTAAGAACCTCTGGTATAGAAGAGTGTAACATGACTGACCAAAAGTTGATAAATACAAGATAATCTGAGCAAAGAGAAGCTATCTTTGGTTGGAATGGTCCTGCTTTTTCAATGTAGAACCGATTTACTTGGCTCTTAGTTGTATAGGTGGAAACTAGGAAATTATCCCACAACTGTCACTAGCCTTTACCATCTATGCATTTCCCATTTTTCCTTTTTTTCACAGGGAGTTAAGCAAAATTTATAAGTTTTCTGGAAGCTAGAACTTCTCTCAGAGAGTAGGGGAGCTTATAAAAGCTTATGAGCCTGGAAGAAAGTCTCTTTTCAATGCACATTATCTTCAGTTCAGTGTTTCCACTCACCTAGATCATAAAATCATGGTTACTATTTCAGAATACCTACCACTTCCCCCACCCACTCAACCCTCTAGGAGGGCAGCCCTGTTGAATTCTTATCTTCTTTTGCCTTCTTTCCCAAGCTACATGGTGGCCTGATAGAGCTCTCCAAACTACTTAGAATATTTAGAATCCTTCGAGTGGGAGGAGATGAGAAGAGAATATGACTCTCTTAATGTGGTACCCCCAAGGCATATAAAATATTCCTCCGACTTCACATCCATTCAATAAAATCAGTTTGTGGAGATAACTAGTTCCAGTTACATCTCTTTAATAGACTAGATAGTAATGAGATATAGAAGAAAAGAATGAGTTTTGACTCTCAAGAAGATTATGATTGTCAGAATTTGGAGCTTGTCTTGTTATGTAGTCAACAATTTAGATCAGTGATTCTTAGCCTGGGGTTTACAGATAGATATCCAAGGAATTTGTGGGTAGATTTTAGAGCACACATGAAGTTAGATGGGAAATATATTTTGAAAAGTATAATTTCATACAAGGAAAAAAAGAAACAGGTATTTCTTGAGTGTCTACTATATGCCAGACACTGACCTAATTTTTAAAGAAATATTATCCCATTTGATCCTCACAGCAATTCTGTGGAGTATGTGTTACTATATAACTGATTTTTTTTGTAATCATTTATATTTATACAGTCCTTTAAGGTTTGCAAAGTTCTTTATATCTAAGTATCTCAGTGGTACAGCACTGGACCTACAGTAAAAAGGACTTAAGTCCAAATACAGCTTCAAATATTTACTAATTATGCGACTCTAGATATATGTATGTGTATCAAAGGAAATGTCTGTAGAATGTGAACTTTTTAGTGCTCTATAGATGCTAGCCTGCTATTATTATTGTTGTCATTACTACTATCTCATTTTATTTAAACATATTATTCTTAAAAGGATTTATAGGCTGCATCAGACTGATAGAAGAGTCACTAACCCCCCAGAAGATTAAGAACTTTTGACCTAGATTGAATTCTTCCCTCTCCCAGCTCCAGAACCCTATCCAAGGTGCTGACTTTCCAGAAGAAAAAGGAAAGTCTTGTCCTATGAAGATAAAAAAAAGATCCAAGGCGCACACACACACACACACACACACACACACACACACACAGAGAGAGAGAGAGAGAGAGAGAGAGAGAGAGAGAGAGAGAGAGAGAGAGAGAGAGAGAGAGAGAGAAATAATAGATAGTAAATATAATTTGAGAGAGAGGGAGAAAAAATTGGAACTTAAAATCTTATAGAGAAATGAATGTTATACTCTTTGATCCAGGAGTATCTCTAGTAGGTCTGTTTCCCAAAGGGATCATAAAAAGGGGAAAAGGTCCTACACATGCAAAAATATTTGTAGAAGCTCTTTTTGTATCAGTAAGGAACTGGAAACTGAGTGAATGCCTATCAGTGGAGTAATAGCTGAATAAGTTATAACTTATGAATATAATGGAAAATTATTGTTCTATAAGCAATAATCAGCAAGATAATTTCAGAAAATCCATAGACTTACATGAACTGATGCTAAGTGAAGTGAATAGAATCAAGAGAATATTGTACACGGCAACAACAAGATTATATGATGATCAATTCTGATGGACTTGACTCTTTTTGACAATGAGGTAATTCGGGACAATTCCAATAGACTTGGGACATCTGCATCCTGAGCAAGGACTAAATGTGGATCACAACATAGCATTTTTACCTTTTTTGTTGTTGTTGTTTGATTACTTGATTGTTTTTTTTCTCATTTTTTTCTCCTTTTGGATCTGATTTTTCTTGTGCAACATGATAATTGGAGAAATATGTTTAGAAGAATTGCACATGTTTAATCTATATTGGATTACTTGCTCTCTGAGGGGATAAGGGAGGAAGGGAAAAAATTTGGAACATAAGGTTTTGCAAGGGTGAATGTTAAAAAACTATTTTTGCATATATTTTGAAAAATAAAAAGCTATTATTGAAAAAAGAAAAGTAAAATAAAAAAGGAAAAAAAATGAAGTTGTCTTTATGTGCAATTAAAAATTAAACGCCATTAAAAATGAGGATAGGTAAAAACTTGTCTATTTCCATTAGAGAGTGAAATAAGATTGAAATGGGCAAATGCCACTCTTGGTGGAAAAATCTTTCCATATTACTAAAAGGAGGCAGAGATCTCACCCCACCTTGAAGGTGACACTTGAGGAAAACCCAAGACACAATGCTTGGGAACAGGGCTCTTAGGACAAGGTCCAGGAAAGAAGCAGGATAACCCAGAAAGAGGCCCAATCCCAGCCAGATTCCCACAAGGGAAGAATCAGTTGGGAGAATACTGTAGCTGCCTCCCATTTGATAGGCATGCCAGATAAGATGAGATAATTAAGCTGAGCTACTCTCTACTTTTAACCCTCTACCTGTCTTTGTTCCATGGAAATCTCTTCATGTAGCTAGTCAGCACCTCTCAGGAAACAAATGTTCCTTCTTCTGGGAGAAAGATTAACCCTGATAATGAGGCCTATAGAAAACAAAGACAATTATTATTTCCACTCAGGCAACACACACCGCCCCCTTTATAGTGGCTTGGTGAGACTCAGATGCATTAACAACAAGATGAGAGATGCTCTGTGGTTCTTTATGGCCTGTATCAACAGATGCTATGATTCATAGGTTCCCTGTGGCAGGAGAGGGTTTCACAAAGCAGTGTGAAGGAGAAAACCCCCCTTGGTCTCATCCCTGAAGAGAACACCATCCATAAGGATGTCTCATTACTCTACTGATTGATGGAGAATCCTACCAGATCATCTTTTGCCAACACCCTTCTTCTAGACCATATTTCCTAAGGAGAGGGTACCAAAAGGTCAGCAAAAGAAAAGGCCCGTTCCCTCTGCCCTATGGCAGGTTCCTGGGGAAATAAGAATAAGGCCTTTTACTCTCAGGAAGCTTCCACTTTAATTAGTGGAGTAGAAAGGGGAAAAATGAACCTTAAGGTATAGGATACAGAATTTTGGAAGAGACAAGGTTAGAATGAGGAGCAACCTGGCCTTAAATCTCTACTATGTTCCAGAAATTGTGTTAAACTGCAGTAATCTTGTTTTACTATTTATTCTGTGACTTTTCTTTATCTGTTATATAAGTGGGTTAGACTAGATGATTTCTAAGGTCCCTGCCTGTGCTAAATGTAGGGAACTTAGATAAGGAAATAATAAGGGAGGCCTCCAGGATGGTAAAGAGAAAAGAATGGCATTTAACAGAGAATGCTTCTTGACACAATTAAATTTTAATTGATATCCAAGAAACTGAATTTAATACTGCCTGAAATTTTATTCAGTGAGTAATCTAGAACAAGTCATTTAGTTTTCCTTCACCTCAGTTTCCTCCTCTGTGTAATGTGCCTCTGCACTGGTTATCTACCATACCTGGCAGGCACTGACTCTCTACCTCCACGTTATAGAGTCTTCCCTTAAGACACACTCAGATACCATATTCTTGTATAAAGCCTTTCCTGATTCCCACTCCCTACCCCCAACAGTGTATATCTTTTCTTCCAAAGTGACTTGTATCTAACTACTTTGTATATATGTATATGTATATACACATGTCTATTTGTTAATTTTATATTAATGTGAAATATATTTATATATATATATATATATTTATTTTCTCCCTCATTTAAGCTCAATGCATATAGGGATTATCTCATTTTTTTGTCTTTGTTCTACTGCAATTTAACACAGTTTCTGGCACATAGTAGGTGCTTAATAAATGCTTATTAATAATTAGTTGAAGACCAGGTTGGATTTGATGGCCTTTGAAGTCCCTTGTAGCTCTTAATGGTACTATGATTTATAGGAAAAGAAGACTAGGAAAGATTAGTAGTGTGTATTTGATTATTTCTCTCTCCTTCTTAAGTCTTCCTTAAAGAGATTATTAGCTTCTTGGAGATAGAGACCACATCTAAGACTTCTTTGGTATTCTTCAGAGCCCTGATCAATGTATGGGGTTGAGAAAATAGCATTCAGGAGATACATTGCTGAAGGCTTGTTTGGAAAGAGAAAACTTGGTTTTTATTCTTGAAGTCCATTCATTCTAAGCTACAGTAATGAGATCATTATATTCACACATAGAAACACATATAAATACATGTAAAACTTTGTGTTTTACAAAATACTTTATATACTTTATCACACTTTATCTTCATAATGACATTGAGACTGCTGGTACATATATTAGCATTTCCATTTTAAGAAAAACAGGTTCAGAAGAAGGAAATGAATTGCACAAAGTCATATATGTAATCAGTGGAAGAATAAACATACAACTTCACATCTTCTGATTCCCAATCCAGTATTTGAAAGGTGTTCGTGTGCATGCATTTGCATATACGTGCATCCTATACTCTTTCAAAACTATCTAAAAGAGGAATAGATGCAAATATTGCAGACAAAGTAAGCTAAATATTGGGAGTTTGCTATATTAAAGCATCAGAAGAGATCAGCAGTTTCCTATGGAAACTAAGTGTAGATTATAGTTTGCAAGGAAGGAAATATATATATATATATATATATATATATATATATATATATATATATATATATATATATCTTAATATAGAATAAATTGAAGCAAAGGGTTGAGGTGGATGGGAAAGTAGATGACCTCCTCCTTCCCAGATCAGAGGAACTGGACAGGAAAAGTCAGAAGAATCTTCAGAAATGGGGAGCAGAGCAAACAGGAAATAACCAATAATAATGGCTTGTATTGACATAGTTTGTTTGAACAGAAGGGAGTCAGTCTCAGACCTAAGAAAGCAGCTCAGCAATAAGGCATCTTAGTTGTGCTAACAGTTGTATTTGTTGTCTTCATTATAGAGTGCATGACTGGGACATGACTGAAAGCAATTAGCATGCCTCTTATTTGTCTGCAGATCATGTTGAGACTGGAAGTCAGTTTCCACATGAGGGCAGATCGCCAAGACACCAGTGTTTTTTGCACCATTTCTAACCAGGAGTTGAGTGTGAGCTCAATGTTGGCAAATGCCAAGAAGATGCCATCAGCAAGCTCTCCTTCATTTAGTAATACCCCGCCTCCTACTGCTCATCCATAAAAACCAAGAGGACCTCCAGCTTCTCAACCATAGTGTCTCCTCTCTTTCTGCTTTCACACTCAGCATTTCTTCTGGCCATCCTATTTCATCCCACCATGTCTCGTCAGTCCACTGTCACCTTTAAGTCGGGGAGCCGGAGGGGCTTCAGTGCCGCCTCAGCCACCACCCCTGCTGCTGGACGTTCCCGCTTCAGCTCTGTCTCCATGGTTCGCTCATCAGGAGGCCATGGAGGATTAGGGAGGATCAGTGGTGTGGGGACTGGCTTTGGCAGCAGAAGTCTCTACAATTTGGATGGGTCAAAGAGAATCTCCATCAGTGGGGCCAATAATGTCTTCCGGAGTGGATTTGGTGGGAGAGCAGGTGGATATGGCTTTGGTAGTGGCATTAAAAATGGACTAGGTTTTGGAGCTGGGGTTGGAAGTGGTTATGGGGGTGCTGGGTTCCCTGTTTGCCCCCCTGGTGGAATTCAAGAGGTCACTGTGAACCAGAGTCTACTGGCTCCTCTCAACCTGCAAATTGACCCCACCATCCAGAGAGTGAGGAAGGAGGAACGGGAGCAAATCAAGTCCCTCAACAACAAGTTTGCCTCCTTCATTGACAAGGTGAGATACAAGATTTGCTTCTGCTCAGAAGGTTCAATGAATGCTACTAAAAAGACCAGCCATATCCCCTTCGTACTTGGCCATGGTATTGGGCAAACTTCTAATTGATTCAGCCTACTAATGCTACTTTCTTTTCCTAGGAAGGTACAAAAATTCAGGTACACTCATTCTATAAGTAGTTATGGAGCACCTACTATATACTTACCTTATATACCACTGGGAAATACTCCATTGCCTTCCAATCCCATGTCTCCATCTTACCATTTGATGAGTTTATGGAACTTGGTTTCAACTATTTCTGGATGAAAACTATATGATCCAGATGATAAGACTGGGGAGGGCTGAGTGGGGGTGTTTGGTGTATGTAGAGTGAGAAAACTTCACAAAGTAGAATTCTCTCAGGACCTTTGCCCACTGAAGAAAATGGGTTCAATTTATGTTCCTGAACTTGCCTCAAAGCATCCAAACAATAGTTTCTCCCATAAGCCATTGGGTTTCACACTAATACTTTCATACTGACTCTGCCAAAGTTTTGGAGAGTTTCTTCAGGATCTTCTCTGATTTGAGTTGAGGTTGTGACTAATATATTTTCTCCAGAAGGTTTTAGGTGGAAACTGTCCATTGCTGTGGATAGAGAACATAGAAACCCACTCTCACTTCTCCATACTTCATCTTGTTTGTACAACCTCCAGGTGCGGTTCCTTGAACAGCAGAACAAGGTGCTGGATACAAAGTGGACACTGCTTCAGGAGCAGGGTATGAAGACCGTGAAACAGAATCTGGAGCCATTATTTGAAAGCCACATCAGTAACCTCCGCCGACAGTTAGATGCCCTCATCAATGAAAGAGGGAGGCTTGACTCAGAACTGAGAAACATGCAGGATGTTGTGGAAGATTATAAAGTCAAGTAAGTAGAGAGTATCCCCACAACCAGCTACCCGAACATTATCCTTCTCCTGGGGAAGGGCAGAACTACATCACTGCAAGATGATAACATGGGGGCTTGTGGAGCTTTTCCAGGTAAATTGGAAACTACCTGGTTTGGGACAGCAACAATGGTGGGCCCAATTCTGGGGCCCCTTTCTGTTGGCCAACATTGATTGTTAATCATGACCAGAAAAGTGTATTGCTACTACTACTAGTTTTCCAAAATAACATACTTTTATCACCACTGTACCCTGATTTTGGGAGGCACAAGAGGATTTTCTGATTATAGCCTTGACTTTGTGCTTTTGTGAGGCACAGATTATATTATTAAAAGAACTTTTACAGTGCAGTGGGAAAGAGCTTTTTAAAGGTTCAGTGGGAAGTGTTGGTTTTGAATTCTTACAGGATCTGATCTTGTTTTGTATATTGAAACCTCTAAGACTTTATACAAGTCATTTACTTTCTTCACAACTCAGCACTCTCATCTGTAAAATCAGGGGTTCAGATGAGCAAATCTTTTCTGACTCTCAAGCTTATGAATATACAGAAGTCAATGAGGAGGCAGTGTTATCCCCTATGCATGACAATAACAACCACCACATTTAGGTAGTGTTCTAAGATTACAAAGTGCTTCACAAGATCATTCTCACTGTACCTTTATTACTCCCATTTTACAGGTGAGGAAACTGAAGCTGGCTAGGTGAAGTGAATTGCTAAGGGGCAAACTGCTGGGAAATCTGTGGTCAGATTTGAACTTGGATTTTCCTGACTCTAGATTCAGTACTCCACTGTGGTACCTAGCTGTGTGGTGTGAGATTACTGAGATTAGAAAAGAAGCTTTTCAGCCAGTTTTATTTTGTCTGTGCTACAAAGACCATGGAAGATTATTTTAAGGTATCCAGCAACCACTGTGCTTTACAACAACAGTATATTTAAGTCTAATAGAGACAGGATCCTTGGTTTGCCCCAATCAAGGATTGCCTACCTGTTGCAAAGTCAGGTCATCTGAGTCTAGGAGGCTGTTTCGTTTGATCTATAGAAATGCCCTGTACCTCAACCTCAACAAGTCATTGTCCAGAATTTTTGAATTTTAAGTAACAGGGAGGTCATATTTGTATGGCTTTTGGCAAGGAAAGTTAATTTCTCTGAGCCTCAGTTTTCTCATCTGTAAAATGGAAAGGTAGACTATAAGACCTCTTCCAGAGGCAATTGAATAGTGAGTGAGTCCTGGAGTGACCCTGGGTAAGCCACCTAATCTCTGTCTCTCAGTTTTCTCATCCACAAAACAGAGACAATAGAAGCACTTACTTCCAGAGTGGTTGTGAACATCAAATGAGGTAATAATTGTAAAGCACCTAGCATAGTGCCTGATACATGGTAGGTACTTAATAAATATTATTCTTCTCTTCCCCCACTTTTAAACCAACTCTTTCATAGAGTTCTTATTGTTTATTTATCTAATACAAAACAGAAACCTGCCTTTCAGCATTTTTCCTTCATTGTTCCTAGTCCTGCCGTATAAAATGGAGTGGATGTCAAATCAACTTCCTATATAAGTTTTCTCTCCATTAAAGCTAAACATCTTTGCTTAAGTTCCTTCAATAGATACTCAATGGAAGTCTCAATGCCTTCCCCAGATACAGCAGGCACTAGGAGGAGAGATAGCCCAAAGTAAAAATTGGGCAGGGAGGCCAAATTTTAGAAAGGGGAGAAATCATACCTGTCCTTTTAAGCACCATAACATCCAGCTTAATGAATTGCAACATCCTCGAGTCAGATGGGTCCACTTGCCCAACCATCTCTCCTCTTTCCCAACAGGTTTGAAGATGAAATTAACAAACGTAACGCTGCTGAGAATGAGTTTGTGACTCTGAAAAAGGTGAGAATCAGAATCTAATCTTAAAAAAGGAAAAAGCATTATGCTTTGGCTCTAGGCATCTCCATTCAACCCTCAATACTTGAGAAGTCAACAAATTGTGCAGCCATTTCTAAAATAGCACTTGATCTGCCCAGAATCCCACCATTATCAGATTGACTTGGTCACAATTACACTCCTTCAGCTCTTCCCCTTCTCAGTTCAAAGGATGATAATGTTCAAATTGTGCTTTTTGTACCTTCTCCTTCTACTCTCTCTCTCTACACACACACACACACACACACACACACACACACACACACACACACACACACACTGGAAATCCCTATAAAAGAACCAGAAAAGGGAGGCTTTCTTTTCTTTACCACCTTATTCCTTTGAGGCTTGAGGCTATGGACACAGTCAGTGATTAAGCATTCAATGGTAACTTTTCAGGATGTTGATGCTGCCTATATGAAGAAGATGGAGTTGGAGGTCAACAGTAATACCTTGATGGAAGAGATAAACTTTCTCCAGACATTATATGAAACGGTAAGGAACATTTTGTGTGTGTGTGTGTGTGTGTGTGTATTACATATGTGTAAAACTCACACAATATATTTCAGGTAGAAAAATTATTAGTGTGTGTGTGTGTGTGTATACGATGTATACATAATATGTATGAATGTAGTTATATGAATATATACACACCTATTTCCTACCTGGAGATAGAGAAGAGGAAGCAAGCATGATTCAGAGCAAAAAGTACTGACTTTGGAGTCAGGTGACTTGGATTCAAATCCTATCTATCCCTTTATTTATTACCTGTATGACTTTAAATAATTACATTGAACAGCTTTCTGGGCTGCATTTTCTACTTCTCTAAAAATAAAGAGATTGGAACCATTCCAGCTTTAAATCCGTGATTTGAGATCCTAATAAATGAGGCTATATACTAAATCCAGGGGGCATCTTGCACAGCATAGATTATCTAGCGCTCTCCAAGCAGACATTGGAGATATCCCTGGGAGGATACCTTGAATCCTTCATGTATCCCATTCTGAATGCCTTTCCTTCGAAGTAGGATAACTTCCATCAGGCAAGAAGGACAGCTCCCCAAGTGCCACAGTACTGGGCATTATTTTGGAGAACTCAGGCCATCACTGATACTTCCAGTCACTGGTCTCTGAAGAAACTCCACTCTAAGCCCCTTTCTGTAGTTAGTGACTCGAGTCAGTGAGAGGGAAGAGAGATGCAGGGTGTAGAGAATCTTATTCTGAATATTGTCTAAGAAGAAAGGAAACCTTTAAGGTAAGAGCAAAGAATATATGGAAATCACTATAAATTAGTGCAAATCATATTTCCTTCTTGTACATAGAAATGACCCCTAGGAAAGGAAGGATGAGCATTTTTGTTTTAATCCCAAGAACATCTGAAGTCTAAGTCTCCTCCTAACAATTATAATAATAGTAATAATAACAATAATACCAAAAACAATAAGAATGACAACTGACATTTATTATTTTAAACTATCAAGCACTTTTTTATCGAATTTTAGCCAATGCCTGAGAAAGTTTCTCTGGAAATTTTGGGGGGACAATGAAGAAAATACAAATATATTTTTTAAAATGTGTTTTGTTTTCAATTTGTAGAATAAAACAAGTATTTCCATAGTAAAATAAAAAAGGGTTGCACATGAAACTGCAAATCTATTTTGTTCAACCTGATATTTTTTTTAAATACATAATAGCTATCATGTAAATTTCGTGTTTTTTTTTTCCTTTTTTCCCTCTCCCCTTACTCTAGAGATAGCTACCATTAGATTCAAATGTGCATAGATCATGTAAAAAAAGTGTTCTATACATACTTCTGTTTATCAATTCTTCCTATGGACTAGAAATCTTTTAAATTTCTAAATTTTTTAAATTTAAAGTCATCCTTTTAAGATGACTTCTTTATAGAAAATTCTTAGACTCAGTGTGCAGAATGAGATGTATATTTTTTGTATATGGTCAATGTGGGAATTTGCATGATTATGTATATTTGCTATGAGGATTTCATTATCTTTTTTTCTTTTTTTTAAAGTAAAGGGTGGTGGGAAGAAAATAAAAAACAGAATTTTGTTCACTGAAAAATTAAAATCTAAAAAAAAAATCTAAAGGAGAAACATGTTTCTAGACATTTGTCATTAAAACCTCTAGTCAAGACTACATGACTATCTGTCAGGAATGTTATAAGAGGGTATATTATACTGGGTTTTAGAGTAGTCTCTAGTATGAGGTGCTAAGATGCTGGACTTTTTGATTTGGCAGGAGCTGTCCCAGATGCAAACTCAGATCTCAGACACTTCTGTGGTGCTTTCTATGGACAACAATCGAAGCTTAGACCTGAATAGCATCATTGCTGAGGTCAGAGCTCAATATGAGGACATTGCTAATCGCAGCCGGGCAGAGGCAGAGTCTTGGTACCAGACCAAGGTGAGTAGTGGATGTTTCAGCAATGGGTTCCAGTGAATTCTCTTCCCCCAAATTCTCACACAGCC
Organism: Sminthopsis crassicaudata; assembly: GCF_048593235.1. NCBI lineage: Eukaryota > Metazoa > Chordata > Mammalia > Dasyuromorphia > Dasyuridae > Sminthopsis > Sminthopsis crassicaudata. The sequence goes on from NC_133621.1 coordinate 228,647,347, forward strand.
ATCACATAATAAAGTCAATATACATAGACGGCTGTACCAATTCCTTTGAAATTTGGCACCTCTGACTTTTATGAAAATGTTTGAAAACATTCTCACCAAAGGCATTTAAAAAATTTTTAAAAGACCCACTTGAAAAAGAGTATAAAAGTAGAGATATGATAAATGAGTGGTTATAACAAGGCAAGGGGAAGGATGAGGAGAGATAATCAGAGAAAATAGCTTTTCCTAACATCCATTCTTTCTGGACTTCTTTCTCTAGCAATGGTGTTCATGGGTCTCTTGTCATTTCTGATTTTGGACATGTCACTCTGTCCACAACTTGGTTATGTAGCCCAGCTCCTCCATTAAACTGATTATCCTCATTTCTAGGAGAAAAGGTTGTATATTATAGTTTTATTGAGTCTTGAAGGAAGCATGCTACAAAGGAAAGGATGCCGGATGTCTAATGAAAGGTTCTGTCACTTACTACCTGTGTGACTTCAGATAATTCAACTGTAAAGCGAAAGGGTTGGTCTAGAGCAGTGTTTCTCAAACTTGTCTTCTCAGTATCTTTATACTATTAAAATTATTGCGGATATATCCAACGACTTTTATTTTAAGTGGGTTATACTTATGGGTATTTATCATATTAGAAATAAAAATGAATATTTAATCTGTAGGGATTTCAGAATCTGTATTCTCTGGGCCACCTTTTGATCCCTCCAACCTTTAAATCTACTATTCTATGATCTTATCAATGCCCCAAATAAAATTCATCATCCAGAGAGTGCTCAGGGCAGGGATGCTAGTTGACAAACTGAGTCGGCTTTTGTGGTTCTAGTATGAGGAGCTTCAGGTCACAGCTGGACGTCATGGAGATGACCTCCGCAACACCAAGCATGAGATTGCTGAGATGAATAGAATGATCCAGAGGCTGAGAGCTGAGATTGACAGCGCCAAGAAGCAGGTAAGGTCTTAGCTGCTCTAAAAGAACTCCTGGCCCACTGGACAATAATATGCACAAATTGAATCCCAGTGCAGTCTTTAGGGCTGGATCCCAGGGCTGGTATGATCTATGCCATATGTCATCCCTACAGGACAGAGTGAGGATGGGTAGAGCTCACTCTTGGTCACTGTTTCTCCTCCCCAAATAGGTCAGGGAAAATCTCCAAAATATTGGAGACAATATCAATAGATTCAAGTAATATTTAGTCTTTTTTTAGGCAAATATAATTCAATTCAAAAGAAAACAATAATTGAGCACCTGGTAGACTAAATAAAAAGAAATCATTACCTTTGAGTATCTTCGATATCTATAGGAAAATCACAAAAAAAAGGGTAGATTTAATATTTTATAAGCTCCTATGAAAAGGTTGTTTTCTTTCTGAAGTTGTCCTTGACTATTTATGGGATTTCCATTCAAGAAGCATGAAAGCCCTTGTGGGTTATGTACAAAGTAAATCAGTGTGCTCTAGTGAAGTGAGTGCTAATCTGGGGAACAGGAGTGGGGCTCCAATCTCAGCTCGTCCATTTCTTGCTCTGATATCTTGGTTAAGTCATTTTTTTTCCCTAGAGGTAAATTTTCCTTAATTGCAGAACAAACAGGTTAGGCTGCCCTTTTTTTTTTTTTTTTTTTAAGGTCTTTTTAACGTAGTTCTGAAATTTCATATGTGCCCTCTGTTCTCCCCACAGTGTGCCACTCTGCAGACAGCCATTGCCGATGCCGAACAGCGGGGTGAGATGGCTCTCAAGGATGCCCGAGCCAAGCTGGTGGACCTTGAAGATGCCCTGCAGAAAGCCAAACAAGACATGGCACGACAGCTTCGGGAGTACCAAGAACTAATGAATGTCAAGCTGGCCCTGGATATCGAGATTGCCACCTACAGGAAGTTGCTGGAAGGGGAAGAATGCAGGTAGGTAAACTTAGTAACCATGTTTGTCCCCAAGGCAGAGTGGCCATTACCTGTTAATGCCTGGTGACAAAGCAGAGCTTTCAAGGATTCAGGTCACTGAAGCGTCTATCTCTTCTGGAAAATCCCACAGAATGACTAATAACAATAGTATGCTTTTTTACTCCCTGAGTCCCTTCTAAGGGAAAAAGCTGGGGCTGAGTTCTGTCCTTGTTGCCAAGCTGATTTCTTATTAGCACTTCAAATCTGGTTTCCACTGGCATAGAGTCCAGACCTCACCTTCGGCCTAATCGCTGGCTCTTATAAAAGGAAAAAAATTCCTAGTTGCCTGAGAAGTTTCCAGATGTGGGAGGCAGCAAGAGTGTGGAAAAAAAACACTGAGATGGAAGTCAAGAAACATGGGTAGAAGGCTCAGCTCCTGCCATGGCTCCCTGTGTGGCATTGGGCAAGTCCCTTTCCCTTATTTGTTCTCTGTTTCTTTAGAGATGCAAAGGATCTCCTTAATGTTCTCATGTAGAACCACTTCATGGCTAAAATAAGACTTTTTCGGAAGAAAAAGGAGTTGGAGGGGCCTATTTGGTCTGATAGGAGTCTAGTGATAGGTGTAGAAATGAATGTGCAGTCAACTCAAAGAAATAATGATACGAAAGGGTCACCAGTTAAATGAAGAGGCATAAGGGAAGTCTTTGTTTATAAAGGATAAGGGAGGAAGGAGGGAATAGCATTTGTATATCAAGCACTATGCTAAGTATTTTATCAATATCTCTCATATAATCAAAGAAATCACAAGCTCTTTTTTCAAAAGGAAAAATGGACTCCATCATATAGGTGGCATTGTAATTTACTTCTGGATTTTGTTGTTGCTCAGAGTATTCTCCTAATATATTATACCAGCCTGAACATTAGTCAAGTACCTGACAATAGCTCATTATTAAGACAAAAAGATCCCTCCTTATGTGACAGGTTTCCAGAAGTCTCACCTCCTGCCTGGATGCCAACATATGACTAATGACCCGTTCCAGGAGGTGTTTGACAAGTTTATATGAAAATAAAATTCCATTGTCCAAACTATTGCCTTTCCTTTTATGTCTCCAAATCCACATATTATTTCAATTATTGTATGATTATTGTTATTTTAATTGCTATTATTTGAATCATTCTAAGCGGCCACCATTTGCTGAACACAAGCTATAACATTTCTCATTTTTGTTCTTCTCAGGTTGAGTGGAGAGGGAGTTGCACCAGTTAATATCTGTGAGTATACCCTCCTCTCATTAAGTTCCAATCGTGGGCACCTCATTAAGAGTTGGTAATGGAGGATATTAGCCAGTTAATTAATTTGCACAGGGTTTTCATCTTGCAATTTTTGTTGATGCCTTGAAGGTTAGGAGATTTTGGAAAAAATCAGTATGTGTCATGCAGAGAGGTGGAAAAATATAGCCTTTGGAATCCAAAAATCTGGATTCTATTCCTGGTTCAATCCCCATGCTAAACTTTACTTTTGTCACCTATAAAATGGAACTAATCACACTTGCCTTAGGGGTTCTGTGAATATTACATAAAATAAACTGTTTATAAAAGACCTTATAAATGGAAAATACTACGTAAATACTACCCATCTTTTATTTAATGCCCTCTATCTGAGGCATTATGGTATAGTGGAAAGAGTGCTATATCTAGAATTAAATAGATCCAGGTTCAAATTCTTTACTTCAGTTTCCTCAGTGATAAAATAGAAATAGCAATATATCTAGAGCCTAATCCCACAAGATTGTTGTGAGATTAAAGTTAGATAATCTATGTAAAGTTAGATAATTTTCAAGATTTTTAAATTTAAATTTAATTTAATTTTTAAATCTAAATTTTAAATGCTATCCAAATGTTTATTATACTAGTTACTACTATTATTATTATTTAAAAAGTAACTTTTACCTCCACACTTTCTGAAAGGTGGAATTCTTTGGCACCAAGATATTTTCTTCTTGGGACCCTTTCTAATGCCTTGGGGTCCTAGTTTAGAGCTAATCTGATTCTAGCCTCAAATCAGAATAAGATTCAATTCCAGTTGGATTTTCTTCCCATAGAACTCAAAGCACAGTCCAAGAGACCTCTTGGCCTCTGGACCCTTGCCCAAATGTCCTTAAGTTCTAAGCTGACTCCACTTCTGATTGTCTCTTTTTTCTTTTACAGCTGTGGTCACTTCTACCCTCTCCAGCGGCTACGGCAGTGGCAGTGGTGTTGGCGGCACTGGCCTGGGTTTGGGTGGGAGTACCAGCTATTCCTACACCACCAGTGGTGGGCACAGCCTGGGTGGGGGGCTGGGGAGCCCTAGTTTCAGCACTAGCAGTGGCCGAGGGCTGGGAGGCAGTGGCAGTAATTCCAGTGTTAAGTTTATCTCCACCACCTCCTCTAGAAAGAGCTATAAGCATTAGATGTTCTCCTCAATGTCTCTCCCAATTTTACTTCATTCTGGATCTGGACCTAGCCTTTTTATTACTGTCCACATTCAGGGGTCATCTCTCTACTCCCAAATGCCTAGGTCTTTTGGGTATTCTTATCTCTCCCTTTGGTGGTCAGCTAAGCCATCCATCTATCCATTTTGATGTATTTTTGGTGTTGCTGAGGAGCTGGGAGTCACAATCACACCTAGGCCTCCTACCCCTAGTCCAGCCTTTGCTTCTCAGATAAGTCTAATTGTACTCATAGATGCTTAGTTCTGCTGTCCAAGATACAGTGCCAAAACTTCTCTCGTTCAAGGTAATTCAGTTCTACAAGCCTTTGATATGTGTAAGAAAGAGCGCTGATTCCTGGGATGTCCAAGTTCTAATTCAGTTTCAGAAGATTCTCTTAAGTCTTCTCTACATGTAAGAAGTTAAGGGGAATTTGAGTTCCGATACCATTTCTTCAATGTCATTTCCACAAGTGTTTTCAGATGACTTCCTCTTCTAGGAAGTCTGTCTTGCTGATTCCACAAATGTCATTTTGTTTGTTGCTCCATCCTGTGGTATATGAGCTGCTCTCTGAGGGTATCTCGTCCTTCCTTTAACTTCTAGGAAACTGTCTATTAAAATGCATGTATAACATCTAAATAGAGGCTCGTGGATTCTTTTTGGATGGCAAAAGGGATCGCTAAGGGAAACTATGGTGGGCCCAACTGTTCATTCTAAGGTGCAAAAACTGGCTAGATAAGCGGTATCCTACATGTTCTTCTAGAACAGAGGAGGAGGAGAGAGATGTGGATGGACAGAGAAGTAGGAAGTTATTTCAGAGAAAAGGAATGATTAGTATAAATGATATAGCAAGTCTTCTCTCTTATTCACATATTCCTTATCCCACCCTTTCTATCTTCCTGATTCCCCATATCTCACTGAAGATGGCATTGTCCTAGACCAGAAACAACTCCTATCTCACAAAGCATTCCAAGCTAAGGGCAGGATTCTATTCCCCTCCCAAATAGAAAATATGTTCCATAACAGCTGATGTGAGGTGGCCCAGCCCTCTGCTTTAGAGCAACAGCAAAGGGACAGATTGTTCCAAGACAGCTTCCAACATGTCAACAGGAGTGGAGAAATAATAGACCAGAGAGAAGAGTTAAAAGCCAACCCCAGGGGCAAAGTTTTTGCAAAAGAGTTTAGGTCCTTAATTGTTAGATATATCCGGGAATCCAGCAAATTCCTGATTTTACAAGCTTCCCAGACCCTTTCATTAGGGCTTGGTCATGGGTGTGGTTAAAATGGAATAACTTCCAGGATAGTGGTTGTAGTGATGGACAGAGGGCTGGAGTCAAAATCATCAGGGGTCTCTAATCTTGAGGAGCCGCAGGAATGAGAATTGCTATGAGGAAAATATTAAATGACCAAGGACAAAAGTGTATGTGTGTGTGTGTGTGTGTGTGTGTGTGTGTGTGTGTGTGTTGTTGGAAATGAGGTGAGATATAATTCATACAGCCCTAAGGAAAATGTTCAAATATTCTTTCAATCCCCATGGGTAACAAATAAAGGAGTAAGAACAAAAAGATAGAACATCAAGAAAAAAATCAAAAATGAATACTATAAAATGGAAATGGCTAACCTTGGCTCTAAATAAGGGATGCAAGAATGCACATCCCTCCTTTCTTTGTAGAGGTGGATAATTATGGATGTAGAACACTGCAAGTGATGTCAGATTTGGTGACTTTGTTGGTCAGTTTTATTGGACTATTTTTCTTTGTTTTTGCATTAGTGTAATAAGGGATGGCTCTCTAGAGGGGACAGGGAAGAGATATTGTTGAAAAACGAATGTTAAAAAAAAGGTAACAATAAAAAAAATTTTAAAAGAATGAGTGATGTGAGAGATAAACATCCAAAATGGGAAGAATCTGTTTGCATCATGAAGATGAAGAATTACAGTTACAAGAACAAGGAATAGGGGAGAAATTTACTGGACATGGATGATGTTGAGTGTCAGAAATCCCCAGGTCTGGTCCTGCCTCTAGTAGGTGTGTGCATGATTCCTTCAGTGATTATTAGTGGGACATGAAAAATGGACTGAAGCCAGAAATGCCAAGGAGATGAATTCAATGCAGTGGTCTGTGATTTCCTCTGGCCAAGCCCAGTTTTCAAAGAGAATATAAACCTAGAATTCTAAAGGGCAAGATTGAGAAGGATCTCTGTTCCTTTCTTTGACGGTCCCAATTCTCTAATCTTTCTGCACCCACTTCCCTGATGGCTCAACGATCGGTCAGCATCAAGTCCTCTGGTGGCAGCCGGAGCTTCAGCGCCTCTTCGGCATCACTGCTCCCAGGCTGCCGGACCAGCTTCAGCTCTGTGTCTGTATCCCAGGGAGGGAAGAGTGGGAGTCGTCTTGGGGGTGGTTTTGGGACCAGGAGCCTCCACAATCTTGTAGGCAGCAAAAGGATCTCTGTCAGTGGGGGATACCGCTCTGGCAGAGTTGGCTATGGGGGTGCTTGTGGTTTGGGATATGGGGGCATGGGATACAGAGCTGGGGGATATGGATTTGGAGGGGGAATGATGGCAGGATCTGGAGGCATCCATGAAGTTACAGTCAATCAGAGCCTACTGGCTCCCCTCAACCTGGAGATTGACCCATCCCTCCAGAAGGTTCGGAAGGAAGAGAAAGAGCAGATCAAGACTCTCAATAACAAATTTGCCTCCTTCATAGATAAGGTAAGAACTCCTACATGGAGTACGAAACTCCATGGTGTTGTATTGTCAGTTTATAATTTTTGTACTTGTATTGGGGATAAAAGCTGGGAAGAGAGAGTGAGCTCTACTCCAAGAATATTTGTCTCAGTGTTCTTTGAACGTTCATATTCATGATCAATGCTCTTAGTTTGGCAACATGTTCAGAAGGCTCTCTAACCCATAATCAGGTCACTTCTTTCTCAGTGTATGATGACTGAGAATGACAAGGATTTTTGGCTAACTGAAACCTAGACCAGATAAAGCTAAAAAACAAAATGAAATAATTATAAACTTGGACTAGGATGAATGTCTGCCTAAGGACAATGGGGCATCTGTCCGGGGTTCAAGAAGGATGTGGAGAGTGGAGGTAATCTACTTTTTTACTCCTTCTTTCATGGATAGCTGTTTTGAGCCCCAGTACACACTTGTTGGTTCCTTGGACATTTCTTCTAATTTTAATTTATGATCATCTCACCTTCTATACCTTCTATTTTCCTCAATTTCCATTTTATATCTAGGTTGACAGATCACCTTCTTATTCAAGAAATTACAGAAAATTATCTGAATAATTAAGTTCTAAACCTGTAGTGTGGCAGAAATTGGAATTTAAGAATTCTGGGTCTATTCTTCAATCTGCCTCTCTAATTAGCCATGTGACACTTACACGACTGCTAAGAATTCTTTCAAGTCTAGAAGTCAGTAATTCTATAAACTGTTTGTGTCTTTGCCCAGGCCTTGTCTGAGTATGCTATGTCAATTTTTCATCTTATGACAGAGCTCATCCCATCCTGCATTTTTCCTTTTGCTTTTACTTCCAGACTCACATGGCATTTGAGAAGAGGGTGTTAGAAGTTTAGTTGGTCTGAGGAAAAATCAGGGTGTGGTCATGTGATTCTAGCATTATTCGATAACAAATGGAAAATGGGTCATGTCAGGTGTCATACTAATAATGATTAGCAGCAAATTATAATAAAGAAACCCTTGATCAATTGACTCACATCCTATCTTTTGCTGTTCATAATGAACTTAAGCATAAGTCATTTATCCACATTTGTGCCTCAGTTCACTCATCTATAAAATAAGTTACTCAGAAGAAATGGTTTCTACGACCTTTTTATCTTATAAAATTATTTATGAGGTTAAATGGAGGAAAGGATCCATGGCCATAACTACCAAAAAATGAATGGAGCCTCAGCCACTTTTGTCTTCTGACCCATTTTCACTTCCCCCATGCTTGGTTTGAGAAACGTTCTTTACATGTAGGGATAATTAAACCTATCTTCTAAATCTCTCAGGACAAGTCCCCAAAGATTGATTGATTTTAGAAGATACTAATTACATTGGTTCAAGATATTAGTCAACATCTTGACTAAATTTAGAAAGCTAAAAGAATTCTAGAATGTTAGAGCTAGAGTTAGAATGTCCAATCAGTATTTGACAGATATGGAAATCTAGACATAATATGGAGCAGTAACTCCATATCCATCTAGTTTAAGAAGGAAAACAGGTACTGAAGCTCAGTTCTTCTGGCTCAGAGTTCGGTGGGATTTCCATTTTATTTCACCAAACTGGGAATGTTGATGCCTAGAACAAATTTGAGTCTGGGTGAAAGAGAATCCCAAAGAGTCTAAGATTGTACCCCTAAGGGGGTTGAAATAGAAAGCAAATGGACTTCTGTAAAATAATCTAATTGAAGATGGAATTATGAGAGAAAGGATTATTCATCTCCTTTCCCTCCTCAACCTGAGACTACATTCTTACACTTCCTTGAAGAGACTGCCTTCCTTCCATACAACTCCTATGGGGGTCAACTATCAGAGAAGTATAAGATGTTCTTCCCACATTCACATAGTAGGGAGAAAGCTCACATCCCAACCTCCAAAATTCTAAGTTGGAGCAATGTCTCAGCTGCTCAACTCGAGTTTTAGCTCTGCATCTCACGTTCTCCTTCCAATTTCCTGAATAATAGGGATTCCATGTAAATTTAGATTATGTAATATGAATTAGATAGAATTTTAGGAGTAAACTTGGCATATTCTTCTTTCCTGCCAAGTATTTATTTGGTGAAGAGAGACAAATATTTTGGGGATGAGACAAAAGTTTCTCTTCTCTTGGACATTCCAAATAGCTTTGATTTATTCAATTTCTGTTTCTTTCATTCATTGCTTCATTTAAATAAAGAGTTCTCTTATTTCATCTCCCATGAAGAAGCACTACCAAAAAACTGTTTAATACTAATTTCTTTTCAGAAATGGAGCAGAGCATGAGATCTGTCTTTTGATCTTTACCATTTCTACTTTGCTGTTAACATTAGACAATTTTTTCATATGTTCTAACTATCAAAGGTGCTCACGGTTCTCTTCTCTCTGGGAAATATAGGTTCGCTTTCTAGAGCAGCAGAACAAGGTCTTGGAGACCAAATGGAGCATTCTCCAGGATCATAAGACAACCAAAGCCAACATTGATCCCTTGTTTGAAGCCTATATCAGCAACCTGAGGAGGCAGTTGGAATGCCTGGGTGGGGAAAGAGGGAGGTTAGAAACTGAACTAAAGAGCATGCAGGATGTGGTGGAAGACTTCAAGAACAAGTAAGTGTGAAAGGAACACAAACCACAATCTCATTCTTTGTCCTGAGCACTTCTCATGCCCAGCATAATTTCAGAGGAGACCCAGAACTAGAAGATATAGCTGCTGAACCTAGGAATTGCCCAGCCAGATGGGAGAGGACAGAGACACTCTGGAAAAAGAATAGGACAGATTCAAGAAGCTGGGCAGAGGTCTAGACAGATGTCATTAGGGAGAGGAAAGGAATTGAAATGGGTTCAGAAAAATGTGTTTATGCTATTCCCATACATCTGCCCCAACCTTAAATGTCTTATAAAACTGGCTTTTTTGCATTGGTAATATAACTAACTGTCAATAGAATACAGCTTTGGGGAGCATGCAATAAGAACATGGGAAAATAAATCTGGAAGATATTATCTTGGCCAACTTTCAATATGATGAAGAAAGCAGCAAATACCTATAATGTACATATGCACAGCACACACAGGGGATCTCAATATATCCATGACTATAAAGAAAAGGAATTATCTGATTTTGCTTAAATTCTCTTTTTATGAATAGCAATATTTGAAGAAAAGACCGGGGTTCAACCCACCTTCCGCATTGATTAGTTATATAACCCTAGACAAGTTATTTAGTCTCTATGTATCCAGATTCTTTGAGTGGTAGTATAATAATTTTGGAATTATGAAATACACACACACACACACACACACACACACATATATATATATGTATATATATATATATATATAATGTGAGCTATTATTAAAAGTTTTTTTTTAAATCTATGGCCCATAGCTAATATATAAAATTTATAAAATAGCTAATGATATTTCTCAATCAACAAATTTATCAAACAAGCATTCATTAATTATTTTGGAATAATATATATCCACATATATATCATCTTATGATTACAAAACTCTTTGAAAACATTATCTCATCTGATAGTTGTATTCAAGTATTTGAAGGTATGTCATAAAGAGGAAAGATTAGATTTGTTATGTTTGGCTCCAGGGAAAACAATCAGGAGCAATTAATTGGTGTAATAATTTAGGCTTGTTTCTTGAGGGAGGAACCCTCTCAACAATTAAATGTGTTGAAAAGAAGAATGAGTTTTTTTGAGAAGTGATGGATTCTTTCTTTGGGGAGGTCTTCAAGCAGAACCTGCTGTTTAATATTTAAAGTAGGAATTCCTTTTAAGCTTTCAATTAGTTTCAATGACTGCTAAGGGCCTTCTGATTCTCAGAGACAGTTATTCTCTGATGTTGACAATAGCCTATGAGGTGGATGGGCAAAGGTTCCTATTTTATAAATAAGGAATGTGAGGCAAAAAGGGGGAGAAAAAGAGAGAGCAAGACAGAGACAGAGATTTGTGCTAAGAAGATGCTAAATAATGGGGTGGACAGAGTCATTTTCCTGGATGGGTCCTGCTTGTAGATCCAATTAGGGCTAAGGGAAAAGACAGGGTTAAATGGGAAAAGGTGAGGGAAGTTTTTTGGATCAATGAATTATACAGGTGCAGCAGACAGAGATCAATCTAGACAGATTTGTAGAGGTCCTAAAGCCAGAGAATAAGAAGTTTATACAGAAGATGAGAGAAGATTATCATAGGGGCAGTGAAAAGGGAGGAATTTAATGTTGTGAAAAGATTACTACATTTAGATTTAAGATCTGGATCTGAATTCCAGTCTTACCCCTCACTCACTGTATGACCCTTATCTGTAAAATGAGGGATAGAGAGCAGATGATCTTTAAGGGTGTTTCCAACTTTTCATCCTGTAATCCTTGAAAGTCCTCTATGGGAAGCAAGCCATAGATAATCCAAAAAAAAAAAAAAAAAAAAGTTATCCAAAAGTCCTTTCTGTTGATCTTTGGCATAAATTACAGATTTATTTTCCTAATTTTGCTTACTTTAGGCTCATTGAGATTAGATCTAGAAAACATTTGGGGGAGTTGTCTATTCCAGGGCTTCTTAAAGTTTTTCCATTTGTGATACTTTTCAACTGAGAAATTTTATGTGACTCCAAATATGTAGGTATATAAAATAGGTACACATCAAACATTTATTGATAATAAATCATCATTTTGTACCCCCCACATTCAATCATGAGACTCCATATGGAGTTGCAACCCAAAATTAAAGAAGTTCAGGGTCAGTCCAACCCACTGATTTTATAGTAGAAGAGACTGAGAAACAGAAAAATGAAATGACTTGCCTCAAATTCCACAATTTTCAGAGCCAGAGCTTGAATGAGACTTTTTCTTTTTCTGTGAGATATACATTAAAAATAACACATATAGGGACAGCTAGATGGCACAGTGGATAGAGCACCAGCCTTAGAATCAGGAGGACCCGAGTTCAAATCTGGTCTCAGACACTTAACACTTCCTGGCTGTGTGACCCTGGGCAAGTCACTTAACCCCAGCCTCAGGAAAATAAAAAATAAAAAAATAAACATACATTAAAATTCCCTGAGGAGATCATGCTTGGAAGTCAAAGCCTAAAGGCAAAAGGCAATAGGAAGCTTGTCTGATATTAAATATTAGCAATGTGATAACCTGCAGAGAAGACCCTCTATTGCCAAAAGATAATCCAGAACTGATATCCTATTTTTTGGCATGTTTGAGTTAAACGATGTCAATATTTTTTTTTTACTTTCTTCTTTTGGGACTTGCTAGGGATCATGGGCTAGAATAGGGTTAGGGTGTGGGGGGCAGAGAGCAAACAAGGAAAAGTAAGTCTGTGGGGTCCATCCCAGTTCTAAATTCCAGTGATTCTGAGTTTAAACTGAAACATGATGGGAAACAAGTGACTCTGGAAGAAAGGTATTGGGTAGAGGAACCTTGAAACTTTAATGAGGAATTTGGAATTGATAGAGATTTAATGAGGAAATTAAGAGAGAATGTGAATCAGTGAATCCAAAGAAAGACTTAAGTCTGAGATAGTGTGAATTGTTTGCTGAACATACACTAAGAAAAAATCGGGCTGGATGGGGGGTGTATCATAGACAAGAAGACAGACATTTAAGTTTTCAGTAGATGTTAGGACACAGTAGAGTAATTGGAAACTTCTTTCCTTAAGATTCAGAATAATTGACAAGCTTTCTATTAGTCCCTGGGTTAGGAGAAGTGCCTAAAGGCAGAGGAACAGCCCAGATGATTAACCTTTAGGGTACTGTATTTAATCACCTTAGAGTCAGAGTTAAAAGAGACCTTATAGGTAGGTTAACTAGTCATTCTTGTAACATATGAAGAAATTGAGGTTCAGAGAAGTTAACTTGATTTGTCTAAAGTTACACAGGTCATAAGCTAAGTGTTGAGCTTGAGGGCTTTTTTTTGTTTGTTTGTTTGTTTTCTATATCTACCACTTCTTTTTGACTGCACAACTTTCCCTTCTTAATTCCACTCTATAATTTGGGGGAAGTGAATGAACTCAAAGGAATCTTCCACCTTGCCTGGAGAAGAGCCAGAAACTCACAAGATCTTTTTGTGGATCTCTGGGAATACCCAAGAAAGGAAGTCTATAATGCTTCTTAGTTCTCCTTGCTGTTCCCTTTATTGCCTCAGGTGGAGAGGGGGATGGGAAGGCTTGGTCCCTGGACTCATTCCACAAAGATGTGGTAAAGAGATGGGAGCCAGGGGACAGACTAGTCATTCTGTGGGATCCTGGAAGGCTGCCCAGAGAGACATTTCAGTAAGAAAAACAATATAATTAGCCTTTCTGACATTTCTCTGTAAGAGGGAACAGAAAGGGGGATCTCCTACCTCCCGTTAGAGGTAAAGAAAGTAACCCAAAGACATTACATGCTTTGTCTGATGTCACAGAAAATCAGGGTGGAGTGGGAATTAAAGTCTGGTTTCTCTGGTCCAGAACAATGGGGTTCGTTGGCTGTGGTGTAATCTCCTCCCCACCCCCTCTGCCTTTTTTTTTTTTTTTTTTTTAAAAATCTTAACAAGAAGTTTCCACTACATAGTGGTTTAATATCATGAAACTTGACCAAATTGTTTTAGAGCAGCCATCTTACCCTGCTCACCTGAAAAGCTTCCTTTTCAGGTAGCCAACAATTCTTGTTGCCTCTCCTCGATTTGTCTTTCAGAACAATTGTTTTTCTTATAAGATGTTTCAGATTTTTTTCTAGTTTTAATATTTCTTTGTGTTTTATAATGTCATTTGATTCCATGTGTCCATTTCTAGAGTTCAAGGAGTTAATTCTTCCTTAAGATTTTATATCTCTTTTTCTATTCATTTAATTTTCTTTTCATAGTTTTCTTGGATTGCTTTTATTTTTCCCCCTAATTTTTCCTTGATTCTTCTTACTTGACTTTTGCATTCCTTTTCATGTTGTTTGGAAAGTTCTTTTGGGGCTTGTGACTATTTGACATTGGGTAGGAGTAACTTTTTTTTTTTTTTTTTTAACTTCACTGTCTTCCTCTGAATATTCTTTTACACCAAAGTAGCTATCTATGGTCGGATTCTTTTTCCTTTGCTTACTCATTTTTATTTTATTTTATTTTATTTTTAATAGCTTAATATTATAATTTTTAATCCTGAGCTGTGGATAATGTTGCCTGAGGCCTCAGGTCTTCCTTAATATTATTTTCTATCTAGTGGCCGATAACTTTATTATGTATTTAATAGGAACAGCAAGTTGTACACAACAGATTTGTAGTTTTATGTAATATCATCTTTTTATTATTTGTTGCAGAAATGTTTTAAACAAAAGAAAAATTTCATTTTTTTAATGCTCAGATTCTTTGATCTTAATGTAACTTAACATTTGATTCCTTACAACAGATATGAGGATGAAATCAACAGACGCACAGCAGCAGAGAATGAATTTGTGGTGCTCAAGAAGGTGAAAGGGGAAAAAAAGAGGCTCTAAGACTGACTCTGGTCTGCCCAACATCATTCCCATAGGGTGGGAAATCCCCAATTAGCTCAGAGTTTTCTAAGATGGAACAAAGAAGGAAACTCTAGATCTGACTCCACAGTGCTGGGGTGCAGGATGGCAAGAATAAGGGGAGGAGAGAGGCTTCTATTCTGAAGGGGGAAAGAGACCCTCTGTCCAGGACATAAATAGAGCAAAAGAGGAGAAAAATCACAAGCAAAAGCATATGGACAGTGTTTGTACAGCAATACTGGGAGGAACAAAATGGGTTGTGAAGAAGCAAAGGCTGGGGGTTTAGGAGTTTGTGGTACAACGTTATAAAGAAGGAAATAGAAGAAGAAGGAGGAGCCTGTGGGAAGATCTTAAAGGCCAAATAGGGAATGATGTTTGGGGAATGAGGATCTTAGTTTTCTCATAGTGCAATCATGAAAAGGACTGATCTGGAACAGAGAGGTTCTTAGTCTTTTCTTGTGACATAGATCCCTTAATAATCTTGTGAAGGCTTCATACCCTTCTCAGGATCATGTAGTTAAATAATTGAAGGAAATGCTAAATTTCAATTAGAGGTTAGTGAAAATATATTTTTTTTCTTATACCCTGACTCCCAAGTTAAGAACCTCTTAACCCAAAGAGAACAGCACAACTGATAAATGCTCAATAAGCTTGAATTATTTTGAGGTTTAACAGAGAAGGGAATTCTAGATTTCTTCAGGGACCCCAAAATAATATCACCCAAATAATCACCCAACCTCACCCCTTAGCTATACCCAATTGCCTGGCATTTGAAAATTCCCTCACCCAGCTGAGTATAAGTAGTTCATTCAGACTTGTGGGCCTGAGGGGGGGAATTTAAATCTGGGAAGGACAAGAATTAGAGTAATAGTTTCTGATTTTGCATTTCAGGATGTGGATGCAGCTTACATGAACAAAGTGGAATTGGAGGCTAAGGTTGATGCCCTGACAGATGAAATCAACTTTCTAAGGGCTTTCTATGAGGCGGTAAGGAGGGCTTTAGTCCTTCCTCTCCTTCTCTCTCCCTTTTTATTTCACTCTTGTCTATCTTTTGGAACTGCTTGCTGACTTGATTCGTGGAGTATGGAAGATATCACCTCCTCTCCTTCACCTTTGAACTTGGAGATCATGAGAGCCTGTATTCACAGACTCATTCTTCTTTTCAGAGAAGGTCTTTTTAAAAGGCAAGAGGAGAGGAGAGGCTATCTGTCATTCTCCTAAGTTTATAATTCTTCTTTTAACATGGAGGATATTGCAAGGTCTCGGGAAGACAACCTCTGTCCCCTCATATGATGATTTCATTCCCTCTGTCATTCATGGATGTGATTCAACAAATTGAGAGTGGGAAGTCACAGCTAATCATTGGTATCAATCTACAATGAAGAATGAAGGTACCAAGGGAAAAGGGCATGTCAGATTGAGGGTGAGGAATCTGGAAAATTACCAGGACCATTTTCTTTTCTCCCAAACTATTATAGTTTGTGTTCTTCTAGCCTCCTTATAGACATAGAGAAATCTGAGGAGATGGGAGGTAGATGTGTACCACTGAGAACAAATTACTTCTTTTTAATTTAAATTTTAACTAGTAATTGCTATTTTCATGTAACTTTCATTTTCTGATATCTCCCCTCTTTCCAAGAAAGCCATCCCTTAGAATAAAAATTTAAATCAAGAATAAAAAAAGTTAATAAAAGCAATCCAAATAAAATTGTGTGTAGTATTTCACACCCATAGTCCTTCCCTTATCTAATAATTGGAGAGAGTATATTCTTACATCTCTTCTTTGGGTCCAAATTTGATATCATAATTTCACATCATTCAATTTCCAGTTGTTGCTTTTAATTGTTTTTGTGAGAGCAGATAGTTTCATAAATGATGTTATCTAATTCATTTAAACCAGAAAAGATAGTGTTCTCTGAATCTGCAGAGCAATACAAGCACATCAACCAGAAAATAATTAATAATTCATTCTACTGGATATTAGCAATACACTTATTGCTTAGTTCTACCTGTATAAGATTAGAGCCAGTAATCAATTAAAAAACCAATTATGCAAAAAAAAATTCTAGGTAACATAGTAATAGGATCCATTTATATAGAATTTGGGGCTGCAAAGTGCCTTTTTACATTATCTCATTTATCAAAGCTTCATGAGTTGTGTAGTATAAATATTACTGCAGATAAAGAGATAATCTCAGAGTGGCTAAGTGACTTGCTGAAAGAAGTGTATCAAAGTAAGAAGTACTTAAATGGAACACAAATTGAAGTTACTATTAGTGCAGTATTCTTTCTACTATTTTGTGACATGGCTCAACAAAAGGAGATAAAAGTGTGACTCCCAGTAGAAGTTGGTTAAGTTGTCTTTTGTTACTTTACTCTACTCAATGGGTTTTCAGCTTTCTGCTGCCTCTTATTGTTAATAAAGTCATGGTCTGGCAAGTCAGCTTATATCAGGAAACAGAAGAGATCAAACGAAAATATTTAATTTTAGATGTAGAGATAGCACATAATTTTCAAAATTGGAGAGGGAAAAGGATGCTTTACTTTAACTGGTATTTTGCATCTGAGTGAGAGATGATTTTTCCTACCTTTGAATCACTTTTGTTTAAGTCTATTTTAGAGCACTTATCATATTCCCACTTTATGGTTGAATTACTTGTGAGCTTTCTCTCTCTTGCTAAGTGTTATAATCCTTGATGTTCTTTGTCCTATTCATCTTGTACAAACTAGGGCTTTGGGCATTTACCCAGTGAATGTTATTTAAATCAATGACTAGCTAGAATATAGCTTACGTGTAAGGACAGAAGTACATTTCAAAAACATAGGAATTTCTTTTAGAAAATTCATTTGAGATTAGGCTTACTATTGCCCCTTCTCATTAGCACAGACAAAAGAATCAGTTATAATTCTGTTCGTGTAGAATCATGGATTTAAGTTGAAAAGAATAAATATAGATTTTCTAATCTAATCCTTTCATTTTGTAGAAGAAGTAAATTTATTGCAAGATGACTTCTCCAAGGTCATACTGTAAAGTGGTAGTCAGGGCTTAAAACCTAGCCCCTCTCATTCCTTTCAACTAAAGGGCCATCTCTCAGATACAAAATATTGATGGCACTCATTCAGTGATAGATGCTATTTTGGATGCTAAAACATAGTTTTGCACTCTCTCAATTCCTAAAGAAATTTGAGAAAATTTCCATCTCTTTCTCTATTTTCTTTCCCTTCCCCCTTCAATTTTTCTCCTCTCTTTTTCTTTCTTTTCCTTGTTTCTATCTATTTCTGACTCTCTTTTACACACACACTCACACACATTTCTCAATTCCTATATTTCTATACTTGTGTCTAATTGCAGGAGCTGGCTCAGCTTCAAGCTCAGATCTCAGAAACCTCAGTGGTTCTGTCCATGGATAATAATCGTAAGCTAGACCTGGATAGTATCATTGCTGAGGTCAAAGCTCAATATGAGGACATCGCCAACCGAAGTCGGGCTGAAGCAGAGTCCTGGTACCAGTCAAAGGTGAGGAGCTAAAGAAGAAATAGGTTGGAGCCAGAAAATAGTCACTCTCTAATTCATTCCTTGGTTTTAAATTAGCCTTGTATGTGGTAGAATCTAGTTCTGGGAACTTGAGGGAGAGATAGAAGGAATGTAAAAAGTAGTCAATCAATCCCTAGAGGGATCTTTCGGTCTGTTAAAAGAGATGGGTTATACATTGATAATAAAGAGACAGAGCCAAGAGGTCAAGGAGATGAGAAGTAACTGAACTAAGATGTCAGTGTTGGTGGGAGAAACAAATGAAAAAGTTAGGTTTTCAAAGATAAAAATAATGTGGAACAAGCTCTTAATATAAGAGGGAGATAAGGCTAAATGGATTTAATAAGGAAAAGAGAATAGCATAACCATATTTTTGATGTGATAGAACAAGGACCAGAAATGACCAATTAGAAAAGAAATTCTAAACCAGTGAGTCTTAAGAGATAATAAAGGCAGATATGAGATGATTCATTAAAAACGAGGCACATGACTTTGAATCTGCTGTCAATAGACAACAGGAAGCAGCTACATAACTGTGAACTTGGAAGGAATGGGATGGTGCTTGCAGAAGACAGTAGAAGCTATAATTCTGGAATGAAAAATTGGTTATCAGGAAATAAGTGAGAACATCACCATGGCCATGTAGAATGTGGTGAGGATGACAAGACTAGAATGATGGTGTAGAAAGAGACAGAATAGGGAAAGGACTAAGAAATAGTGTAGCAACTGGATTTGACAATGTTTTGGATTAAGGAAATATAAATGAATTAGTTAACAATATGACAATTCACAAACTTTTAGGGTACCAGAAAATTTCAGCCTTTTTATTTCTAGTCTCAGTTGTCCCTGTTCCTTTAATGCTACCAATATTTGGTGTTTTTTTTTTTTTTCTTTACAGTATGAGGAACTGCAGCTTTCTGCTGGAAGACATGGAGATGACCTCCGTACCACCAGAATGGAGATCTCAGAATTGAATCGGATGATCCAGAGACTGCGTTCTGAGATTGACAATTTAAAGAAGCAGGTATAGTAAGGCTCACAGGAGGCACCTTTAGTCATTATCTTGACTTCTAAACCATCCATCCTAACCAAAACAGAACTTAAAAGCCTCCCAGAAATAAGATCCCATAATTTCAATTCCATAATTTCCCTCCAACACCTAGGATATCAAAATAATCTTCCTGAAATTAAATAAGTAGGCGGGCCAATGTTTGGAATGTTGGACTTTTAATGAGGAAAAACCTAATTCAAATGTGCTTCAGACACTAACTGGCTTTGTGACATTGAGCAAGGCTCTCAGTGCCTCTGTTTTTCTATCTGAAATGAGAATAAATTCCAGGGTTGTTGTGAGTAAATAAAATATCATGTAAAACACTGCAACTCTTAAAGGACTCTATAAATGCTAGCTATTTTTTATTGTTATTACCCTCAATTCCTGCTGCTATACAGGGAAAACTGACCACTATTTCAGGTTAAATAAGTTACAGTATATGTCACAGATTGGTTGCTTTCTTATTTATTATCCAGAGAATTCCAGAGGAGAAAAGGATGTTCAAAAACAGGTGAATACCTAAACATTCAGGTTGATATTATCATTCTGATCAAAGGTTCTCAGGATTGGAGAAGCCATGACTTCCCTTGAATTGATGTCCATTGTTAGGACTTCCTTCCTGAGGTCTAACTTAAATGTCTTATAATTTTATTTTATATTAATATCATATAATTTTAAAATTAGATTTAAAAGATTATTTAATCTAGACTACACATTTTATAAATCCAGGAAATAAAACCTGGAAAATAAAACAGTTGTAAGACTACATGGCTAATTAGAGGCAGAGTTAATACTTGATAATCTTCCTTTTCCCACAGTGTGCCACTCTTCAGGCTGCCATAGCTGATGCTGAGCAGCGTGGGGAACTGGCTCTTAAGGATGCTCGAGCCAAGCTGGCTGAGCTGGAAGATGCCCTGCAGAAGGCCAAGCAGGACATGGCTCGGCAGCTGCGTGAGTACCAGGAACTGATGAATGTCAAGCTGGCCCTGGACATTGAGATTGCCACCTACAGGAAGCTGCTGGAGGGAGAGGAGTGCAGGTGGGTAATCAGATCCTCCCTATCCCATAACCTAAACAGCAGCATCATAGTAGTATGATCAATTCACAATAAGGCTAGATATGCCCTAACAGCATTAAATGAATTTCCAGAAATTAATCAATCAATTAATCAACAGATATTTATTAGGTACCTTTAATGTGTCAGGCACTGGGCTAAGAACTGGGAATACAAAGAGAGGCAAAAAATAGTCCTGCCCTCAAAGTACTTACAATCTAATAGGGGAGAGAACATGCAAATAAATATATAAAAATAAACTCTATACAGGATAAATAAGAAATATTTAGCAGAAAGAAGACATTAGAATTAAGAGGTGTTGGGGAAGGATTCCTGTAGAAAGTGGGATTTTAGTTAGGAAGTTCAGGAAGTCAGTAATTAGACAAGAGGGTAGAGAGTGTTTCAGGCATGCAAGATAGCTTCGAAATATTCACCATTCCCTGGGGAAGTGAAAAGTCCTGGCTTGGCTGACAAATCCATTGGCTTCTTTTGATAAAAGGGCCCTAAAATCATTGTCAAAAGAATTGCTTGCTCTTGATCATTCATGGTATCCCAGACATAATTGCTTGCCTCGGTCATTTTTACACTGGCTCTCAAGAAAAAGACATATTCAAGGGAGTTCACATTGTGCCCCAAGCTCCCTCTTTAAAATGGTGCCTAACTTTGGGGATCATTATTCTAACTATCCCTTCAGGGAAAGGAGCTGTAATACCTGGAGTTACCTCACTATTTATAACTCTCAATGCCTATATGTATCATTAAGGGCTATTTCCTTTCTCAGTCTATCTTTGTTTTGGTCTTTGTTATCTTTCTCTAGCTTTTGCTTTCATTCTTATTTTTAAAATTCTCATTTCTATCTGTCTGTTTCTCTTTATTTTTTCCTTCCTTCTCTCTCTCCACTTCTTCAGTTTATCTATTTTTTCCCTCTTTACCATCTGTTTCTTATATAGAACAATCTATATGCTTCAGCCTCCCTACTTCCTTTCCTCCTTCCCTCCCTCCCTCTTTGTCTCTCTGCCTTTATCTCTGTCTCTGCACACACACACACACACACACACACACACACACACACACACACACACACATATATATATATAATATGAAAGAAAAAGGAAAGAAAATTGTTCAATTTCTCAATAAGAATGTCTTTCTTCTTTTCCCTATAGACTCACTGGAGAGGGTGTTGGACCTGTGAATATATGTGAGTAATATCTGTAAGATACTACTGAACAGTGGGTGATATGGGAAGAAGAATGTAGTATATGTAGTACCTGATGGCTTGGAGAAGATTCTTTGTCAATAGTTATTAGCAGAGTATGATGGATATCCCTCTGAAAATAATTTCCTGCAAAGTCCCCATTCCTTTGGACACTTCTTCCTAATCAGACAAAGAAATGTTAAGGCTTCTAGGCCCAGTAAAGAAATGAATTTTGAGTAGATGACGAGAAAAATCAAATCCCTGAAGAGTGACATCTCACATTAGTAATGAGAGTATCAAGAATCAAACAGGACTGAATAACAACAAAGGATGCATTGGAAGTAGAGTGTGGATTTTCCCACAGGTGGAAAAATATCCTCAAAGGCTCAGGTTATTTTCAAGCTTCTAAGAATAAATCGTACTACCTAATGAAGCAGTCCTTACAATCATGAATTCACTCTCAAATTGTGAATTTTGGTAAATCAATAGGTGAGAGATTAAGCTGAAAGAACATGATTATAATAATAATATATATAATAAGTGTCACCAGAACTTGGATAATCAATCTTTCATCCCAACTCTGTCTGAAACCCTGAATCCAAATCAGTCAGAATGTAAGTCCTTTATTTAGAAATTTGCACCAGTATAGGATGAGAAGCAGCTACTTGACTTGGTAACCTAACATGTGAAAAAGATGGCAGCTTAGAATGATCACCTATGGCCAAATAGGAAATAGGAACCAAAAGTGTAATTTCTTCTTGTTCAGTCGTTTATTTCAATTGTGACTAATTCTTCATGAACCCATTTGGTGTTTTCTTTGCAAAAACTATTAGAGTGGCTTGTCATTTCCTTCTAGATCTTATTTTACAGATGAGGAAACTGAGGCAAACAGGGTTAAGTGACTTGTGTCTCGCTAGCATGTGTCTGAGATCAGATTTAAACTAAGAAGATGAGTCTTCCTGACTCCATTCCCAGCACTCTATCTACTGTACCACCAAGCTGCCCAAGAGTATAATACAACTGCTAAGAATAAAACAAAACAAAAAATAGACAGAAAAAAATCCAGAAGTCAACATAATTTTAGGTTGTATTATAATCACACTAATAGATGATAACATAACACTTTAAAGTCCATCAGTTATTTTACTCTCCTCATCCAATGTGATCATCACATTAAGCCTGTGACATGGAACTGGGTAGTATTTTTATAGATTATTTTATACTCTAAACCCCAGAGAGATTCAATAACTTGTCAGTATCACACTGCTAGTGAGGGTCAGAATTAGAATTCTAGTGTGTCACCTGTTGTGATTCATGTGTTTCTTAGATCAGATCATGTCTACAGTATTCTGTAAATAGACTATTCACTTCTGGCTGTCATGCTTTAAGATAAACAGTGGCAAAGTAAGTTAGTGAGGAATATGGTCATCTTGTTGCTATGAGGAATAGTTGAAAGAACATTGGGCGTTTTGCCCCAAGCCTTCGAGACCAAGACCCAATCTCTTTTTTAAAGAATTTTTCATGTTGAAGAAGGAGACAATGTATTGTAGTTTGTTCCAGAAGGGAGAACTGACCTTAAAAGGGAAGTTGGGAGACTGATTTCAGCTCAATAAAATAAACATCTAGCATGCTATAGTGTATTAAAATCCAACTTTGGAGTCAGGAAGATATCTTATTTCAGATACTTACTAGCTGTGTGGACGAGTCATTTAACCTTTGTCTGCCTGTTTCCTCATCTATAAAATAGAGGTAATAATAATAATACCTACCTCCCAGGCTTGTTGTGAGCATCAGATAAGGTAATGTATATAAAACACTTTGTAAAGCTCACATAGATAAACATATATGATATGTATAAATATAATATCAATAATAAAATTAATATGTATAAATATAATATAATAATTAAAATAATATAATAATATTAATAAATATAATACAATATTGATATATTGTACAATAACATGTTGATATAATATAGTGGATAAAATATAATCACATCATACATTATATAATTAACATGTGATAAACAAAATGTATATAAAAGTTTATATATATAAATACTATTATTGTTGTTGTTCTTGTTAGTAGTGTTAATCTCTCTCAAACTTTAAAATGGGAATATGATATTGCTCTGTCTACCTAATAAAGTTATTGTATAAAATGAGATGCATGTCCAACATGAAAGCAGGTTGATAATCGTAAATCACCATACGGAGATCAGGCATTAGCAATAGCTGGCCATACCCATTTTCTTTCCATGTGTCTTCCTCTGAATTTCCCAGTGAAACAGGGAAAATTTGAATGGTCTATTGAGATACTTGGGAGAGAGGTACCAGGAAAAAGGATTTGGGATGTGGAGGGAAAAAATTAACAACTAGGAGACACTAAAAGGCACGAAAAAAAAGCTGAGATGCTCTTGTATTCTGAAAGAGATGTAAATCCTATCATTCATCATAATTCTTTTTTCTCCCCACAGCTGTGGTTACTTCTGGAGGGAGCACTGGATATGGAGGCAGTGGTGGCGTCTGTGTGGGCGGAGGTGGTCTCAGCAGCAGTCTCTGCTATGGAAGTGGGGTTGGAGGCTTTAGCTCCACCAGCGGGCGCAGCATGGGGGGCAGCAGCTCCAGCATGCGCATCATCTCCAAGACATCATCCACTAAGAAAAGTTATCGGAGCTAAAACTTCTCTACTTGACTGCCCACCCTTCCCCAACCCAGCTTCCCTACCCTAAGGCCTGATACTCTGATAAAAATCCAGAAAGCAATTTCATTTGTACAGTCAGACATAGTAACAAAGGGTGCATAGGTCTTCCAGGACCATCTTGTCCATCCTTCAGCTTCCAAGCAGGTCCTCACTAAGCCATTCCTTAGTTGAAGAGTGGTGCTTGTTCACAAAGTCCTCCAGGGTATGTAAGTGCCTTTCCTAGGGCTTACTACTCTTATTGGCTAATTCTTTCGATCTACATCAAAGCTGTCATGTTGCATTTCCTTAAATCATTTCTCTTTCTTTCCTGGTTTCTCCATTTCTGGGTCTCAGCAAGAATTGATATCTCGGGAGTAGGGCTTTTAATATATTTTATTTTCACTAGAAAGTCAAAAAATTCCAGCAGATTCTCTCAGAGCAGAGGAAAAACAGAAGGAAAAAATAGATGGTAGGGTGTCTTAGCAACAAATTTATCACTAAACATTGCCTTCCTTTGCCCCAAGTCCATCACCATCAATGACCATTGGCCCAACACAATCTCCATAATAAACTTCAGCTCCTCAGGTTCCTCTATTTCACCAGCTTTTTTACCTATTGGGAGGGAAAAAATTAACAACTAGGAGACACTTAAAGGCATAGTCAGTTTTCAATTAACCACATTAATAATCAGATAATTGGACAATTCTGCCTGAATGTTTGGAAGGCAGTAAATAATATTTCAAAGCAGATTCCATATTCTATTTTTGTTTATATTTAAACCAATATTATAAATGATTTACCTTATTAAATTTTAATTGATGGGAGTCAGCCTGATATGAAACATTTGATAATACATAGAGAATCAAATTTGTCATGTGTTAGAGGTCTTTCTATTCAACATCATCATCTCCCCTCACCTTACCATCTGATCCTAAGAAATAAGGTCTGGGACTAGTGATTTTTGTTGTTGCTTGTATAGTTTTATTTCTCTCCTTTAAATTCCTTTTCTCTCTTTCTCAGTTTCTGTCTCTGTTGCCTTTTCTTTCTCTCTTTTATCTTTTTTTCTCATTCTTTCTCTAACTCAACCTCTGTCTAGATCTTTGCTTTCCTTTCTCTTTTTCTCTACTTGTGTATATCCCCTTCCATCCTCTTTCTCACTCTGTTTGAAAGTTCAAATCCTATCTCCTTTTGTACCCTATTTGCCTCTTCCTCTCTAGTTTGTTCCTGAATGACTTCTTTTTTGCTTACCTCTTTTGTTGGTATCACCACTGTTTTCATTGACTTGAACTTTGAGATGCAACCTGCAACCCAACATTGGCCAGGCGAGAAGGAGTTTGAAACAAATACATCAACTCACTTACCCCACAAGAAAGGTGTGGTCCAACAAAGACAACAAACAGGATGCAACATGGGCTGGTGCTAGGAATCACTGAAAGATGGTTCTGTTTACTTCTCATTCTTCACAAGAAATTGGAATCTAGGAAAAATAGAAAAGAGAAGATTGGGAAAGTGGGACCTTCCTGTGATTGGTGCTCATAGTACAATTGTGTTGGTTTGCATTGTAAATTCCCATAATGTCTTTGTCTAAGACCAAAACTAGACAGATGTAATTCTCAAAACTAGCAGAAAGAACGAGTATTTTTTTGCATATTTACTGTTCTTCACTAGTATAGATTCCAGAGATAATTGTTAATGGAAAAAAGACCTACTTTGTTTCAGGTCCTTCTCCTGTATTCCCCCATCCAGATCCATTTGCTCAAAGAGCTTGAATAAAAGGCAGTCAAACTGTCTGGTGAAGACTGATTTTTGTTTCATGTGCTCTAATGATAAACACACATTCTGTAGTCCATCTCCTAAATCGGTCTCTGGACCATACTTTCTACCATTTCTGCTATCCCATCTCCATATATCTTCCAATTTGGGAGTGGGTCTCCCTGTTTTGGAGGACACTTTCCTTTATTAGTTAATATAAGCTTTTTTCTATTACTCAAGATTTCTGGTAATTCTCATTTTTGCATTTTCTTCCAGTACCTATTTCCACCTGTTGTAAAAGAACCTTATCTATTCTTCATTAATTACCTTTGAAGTATGTCATAACTCACCAGAACACTAAAATCCTCTGAGTGAGCTTATCACACTGTTCCTGACACCCACTTTTTGTGACATTTACTTAGAAGCAGGTTCCTTCCTAGACTATAGAAGAATGATCTCTCATTTTGTATGTCTCCTGATCACTATCACAATTCCACTGATGCCTCTAAGGCTGAGTGACACATCTCTCTCCACCAACAATGGCTGGGTATTCAAAGTTTTTATAAATATGTGACCTGTTTTAGCTATTAAGAAATATGGAATAGACAATGTTATGTGCAAACTGTGATCCAGAGATATAGATACTTGTCCAAAAGTCACACACATTGCTCCAACAAATAAGGTTTCCTCTATACGACTGTTAAATTTCCATGGCTTTTTCTCAGAAAGAATCCCAGGAGTCTTGACTTGAATGAATAGAAGATAATTCTCCTCATTTAACATATAAGAAAACCAAAGCTTAAGCCAAAAATGTTAAAAACCTGATCCAAGCCACAAATCTAGTTATTAGCAGATCCAGGACTGGGAGTTACATGTCCGGACTTCAAATCCTTGGGAGACAATGCTATTATTGTTTTGTTATTGTTTGCATCATCTCCTCAGTCAACTCAAAATTCAAAATTAGCTGTGTGGGACCACAAAAGGTCGATTTCCTCTCCCCTATTAGAATGGAAGCTCATGAGTACAGGCATCAATTCCATTTTTTTTCTTTTTAGTTTTTTCTTCAGGGTTCAGGGAAGGCTTTTTTTTCTTTTTAAAGGAAAAAAAACTAAGAATATGGGGAAGAAACTTAGAAAATGGCTTAATTTCTTCCTCATAAAGCAAGAAAGTTGAATCCACTGACTCAATCTTTTTACTAATAGATTAGTAAACTGAGTTCTATATGGAAAGATTGACTTTCCCAAGATCACAGAACAATTAACAATGGCAGGAGGAATTCAAACCTGGAGTTTATGACTCCCCGTTCTAATAATTATAAGGTTCAGGGCTCCTTTTTACAAATAAAGATATAGCGAAATCTCTCAATTTGCTTCCCTGGTCTCTAGGTGAAACCAGAAGCTTCTGTGGCCCTGAGGCAGTTTTAGGAGAGATTGACTTGGTCCAGGACATTCCTAGATGCTTAAGCACAATGGCCAGGCCTGGTCCATAGTCAAAATAAGTTTGAAGGAAGTTCCAGGGTCTCTCCAAATTTCTGAGCTGAGTAGAATGAGATTTCCCTAGAAGTCCTTAGGACCAGGGCTTACAGAGAGAGCTATACTTTTCAAGGGAAGGAGCAACTATGGCCTGAACTCTCAGATTCTCTGACTCATATTGTAACTATGTGGAGAAAAATATAAAAATTCAAATTCATCCTCAGACACTGATTAACTGTGTGATCCTTGGAAACTCAATCTTATTTGTTTTGGTTTCTTTATTAAAATAAGCTGGAAAAGGAAATGACAGACCACTCCAGTACTTTTGCCAAGAAAACCCTAAATGGGGTCATAGAGTCAGAAATGATTGAAATAATTCAATAACAGCAGTAGCATCCTCAGTTGCTTTGAAGAAACAAATCCCTTCTCTTCTTTGAAACAGTTTCCTTATCTATAAACTGGAGAATTAGATACTCTATTTCCAGCTGAAACTCTTATAAAGTACATAGCAGTTATAAAGTAAAAGCAGCTGCTGGCATGGTAGATAGAACTCTGGACCTAGGATTAGGAAGATCTGAGTTCAAATGTAGCCTCACATACTTTCTAACTGTGAGATGCTAAACAAATTTTTTAATCTCTGTCGCAGTTTCCTCATCTGTAAAATGGGGATAATAAAAGCACCCACTTCCCAGAGTTGCTGTGAGGGTCAAATGAGATAATAATTGTAAGGTGCTTAGCTTAGTCTCTGGCACCTAGTAAGAAAATATTAGCTATTATTATCATTAAGCAGAGGCAAATGTTGATTCTAATTTGGGGAATCCTGAGAAGAGAAACTGAGTGTGACCATATATATATATACACACATATATATATATATATACACACACACACATACATACACATATATATAATGTATATACATACACATGTAGGTATTTGTATGTATGTATGTGTATGCATATGTATGTTTTCTATTTAGCTCAGGGTCCAAAATTATTTTTATTTTTTTAGACATATAGGCCAAAGGTCTATCCACATAGATGTTCTTTCTATGATCCTTATTCTAAAGACCTTCCTAGCCAGTCTACCTTCAGATAAGTTGGATAGATATCCCTCATCTGTACCTGGACCCTCTTGGGTAACCTGTTCCCTTTGTAATATTAGCAGGGATATTTTGGGTCTCAATCATTTGGTGACAACTGGTTTCCTGGGGATATACCAGAATGTTTTGGGAAAGTTATCCTACTCAGATAAAAGTCACTTTCTTTGGGACCACCTGGATATGAGAAAACGTAGAGAAGACCTCAGCAATTTCAATAGGGAAATAGACAGGGCACTTTGGGGCATATTTAATTTCCCTGAGGTCTCAGAGAGCTGAGGCATATAATCATCCAGGTAAAGAGCTAGTCTCCCAGTTCTTCACCTTCTATAAATTGGGGGTAAGCCTGCAACTCTCACTTTCCTTGGGGCTTTGCATCCACACATCAAACACACCTGTCTAGTCAGCTCCCCTCATCACTCTCATAAACAGGGAAGAAGTTCATCCAGCCTGGCCATTGGCTTCTTCTCTCCATTCTTAATTATCTAGCTTGGGATTTAGCAGTTACCAATGTCCCAAGCTCATAAAAGTCATTTAATGGCTATTTAGGGTTTAATCTAGTCCAATGATCCAACCCACAGTCAGATAAAAAGGGGGGAAAACTCCATAGTGACTTGATTGAGAATTGACCCGGTATCTGGTCTCCACCGTTCCTACCTTAGATCTGGTCACTTGTATCTCTCTTGCCATGTCTTGCCGCTCCTTTCAGATGGGCTCCAGATGTGGCAACCGAAGTTTCAGCTCCTGTTCTGCTGTTATCCCTCGAACAGTGACTTATTCCCCCATGAATAAGGGGCCATACAAGGTAGGGGGCACGGGCACCCTCCGATGGCTGGGCTGCTTTGGCTCCAGAAGCCTGTGCAACGTGGGCTGTGGGAAGCCCCGAATTGCCTCCAGGTGCAGCTTGCCCAGCTTTGGCTACCGGGTTGGGGCAGCCTGTGGACCTCCCCCCTGCATCACCCCAGTCACGGTCAATGAGAGCCTGCTAATCCCTCTGGAGCTGGATATAGACCCTAGTGTGCAGCAACTGAAGAGGAATGAGAAGGAACAGATCAAATGTCTCAATAATCGGTTTGCTTCATTCATCAATAAGGTGAGAAAATTGAGGCAGAGCTGGATATATATCATGGGTGGGGAATCCTCATTAGGGTCTACCTTAGCTATGGTCATAAGAGGAAGCCCGACTGACTAAAAATCCAGATTGATCCTCAGATAAACATAACCAATGGTTGCTCTTCTCGCAACTCTATCAACTCATAAGGGCAGAGCTTCAGATAGAATATACTGAGCACGTACTATGTGCCAAGCATTTTCCATGGGTATTTCCATTAAAGTATGTGTAGTTCAGTGAGAGAAATGCTAATGTTTGAAATCAGAGGATCGAGGTTCAACCTGGCTCATTTTTCATTCAGAAGACACTTAAATGCCTACTACATGCCAGTCAAGTTGTAGAAACAAGTTAAAAAATAAGGATATATATAAAATGTACAAATGTACAGAAAGTAGAGAATGGAAGTTTATATTCTATTGAAGGAGAGATAACTTATAGACAAGTAAGTAAATACAAACTATACTCCTCCAAAATTTCAAGGAGGAGAAAAAGGAAGGGTTCAAGAAAGATTTCCCATAGGAGATATCAGTTGAATTTAATTGTCATTTACTATTTCCTTTATTTCTGGTTTACTCATCCCCTCTGAAACAGTTTGCAGGTCTATAAATGATGGATTTGGACTGAGTTGTCTTTTTAGTTCTTTCTAGTCCTAAATGTACACAAATTGACAGTAGACCAACCAAGACTTGAAAAACCAAGACTACAGTCTTTCCATTATTCATGTCATGGGGCTGGAAGAGATGGGGAGGAATATGGAATCAGCTGGATAAAGGTGATAGTGATAATATTATGTCATACCTGTATTTTTCATTGACAAAACACTTATATACAATATCTCTTATGTGAGTATCACAATCCTAGGAGACAGGCAGGAATTGTTATTTCCATTTGGCAAAAGAAAATCCCCACAAATAATCCAATGTATTAAATGTCTGCAGCCTAACCTTAATTTCCATGCAGTACTGCTCACAAGAGTAATTTGGGTATGTTAGCCTAAAATTGCCTTCACTACTCTCACTCTCACACAATATTAATCCTTCCTCTCCCTCTAAGGGAATGGTCTCCCTTTTTAGCTCTGTCTCCTGGACTTCAAAGTCCCACCTAAAATCTTACCTTCTACAAGAAACCTTTATCAACTCCTCTCACTTCTCGCGCCTTCCTTCTTTTAATTATTTCTTATTTATCCTGTATCTAGCTTGTGCCTAGAATTGTTTGTATATTGTTACCATCTTTAGATTGTGAGTTCTTCAAGGATAGAGACTGGTTTTTTTGCCTTTCCTTATATCCTTAGCACTTAGCATGTAGTAGGTACTTAAAATTGTTTACTGACTGACTGCTGTGAGTTTGGGCAAATCACATCCTCTCTGAAACTGTTACTTGAATTGCAAATAGGATTAGACTAGGTAATCTATGAGTATTTCCAACTCTTTTGGAAGTGAAATGACTAGATCTAAACTTAAGTAATCATCAACTCTTTTTATGATTATTTGCACATATTTGGGGAAGATTTTTTTTTCCTAACGGACATTTTTAAGCACTTACATTAGTGCCATGAACATATATAATAATTGCTCTGGTTCTGGTTCTGACTTTGCTTTAGTTGAATGTTGGTTATTTAATTTGAAAATAATAAACAATGGGAGTAGAGAAGGGAATGGGGAACAGAAGGAATGAGAAAACCTGGTATAGGAGGTTGTGCATGCTTTGGGTTGTGCTTTTAAAGATGTTTGGGTTTTTACAAGAATGAGACAAGACGAGATAAATATTGAAAAATGAATGAATATATAAATGAATAAATTAATAAAATGCTATAGACAAGAGAAATGGCTCTTTCTTTCTCAGTTGGCCAAATAAATGACATTCCAGTCAGTGGATTACCATGTTGCTTTTCCTTCTCCCTCTTGTCTTTGAACTTTCTGAGACTTTTGAAAACATTGAATCCAACCATGTAATTTTATAGATGGGGAAACTCATACAACTAGCAGCTGTAAGAGGCAAGATTTTGACAGATTTCTCACTTTTCAGTCCACAATTGTAGCCTGAGTCATATTGCCTCTATATTTCTGGAGCTATCATGGCTTCATAAAAAGACTCTTAGAAAAATTGGTTCTGATCCCAGAAAAAATGTCTAATTCTCCCTGTACCTGGACATGTAAGTAAGAGCTTAATAAATTATCTATCCATCTAGCTAGCTAGTTCTATCTATTCATCTAACTATCTACTTATCTATAAGGTGGAGATAATAATGCTTGGCCCAGAGCGGGGTGAGAACAAAATTCAAAACTCAAAGTACTATCTAAAGATCAGCTTTTATCATCATCCTCACTACACTGAAAAGAAGCAAGCTATATTAGGAAGAGCATTGGACTGGAAGTTTGAGATATGGGTTCTGGTTCTTTGCTTTAGTTGAATGTTGGTCAAGTTATTTAATTTGACATTAATAAACAATGGAAATAAAGAAGAGGGTGGGGAACAGAAGGATTGAGAAAATCTGGGTATAGGAGGTTGTGCATGCTTTGGGTTGCACTTTTAAAGATGTTCAGGTTTCTACAAGAATGAGACAAGGAGGGAGATCCTTTCAGACATTGGTAACTTCCATGTTTTCTTATGAGGGAATTATCTTAAATGATCCCTAATCCCTACACCCCTAACATCCTAATCTATACTGATACTTGTGGATGTAGGATGCCTATAGTGGCCCAGAAGACTCAGAAGGAACTCATCTGACCCAAACTTCTTCTCTGGGTGCCCCTTAATCCAGGATAAGTGTTGAAGATACTTCTGAAATCCTCCTCCATTGGTTTGAAGATACATTAGGAGGTCAGAAGTAGAAACCTGCTTGAAGATTCCCCCATGAAAATTGTTATAATCATAACTATTCTTTTTGAGTAATCATGTGTATTATAGTTATCTATGCTGATAGACTCTCCTTCTAGACTGTAAGCTCCAGGGCCTCCCTGATCCCAGATGAACATCCTGGCTTTTTGGTTGATAGGTGCGCTTCCTAGAACAGCAGAACAAACTGTTGGAGACCAAGTGGAACTTTCTGCAGCAACAGAAATGTTGCAAAAGCAACATTGAGCCCATCTTTGATACCTACATCAGCACTTTGCAGAAGCAGTTGGATTGTGTGGCAGGTGACCGGGTGAGACTGGAGGCAGAGCTCAATGGTTTGCAGGATGTGCTGGAAAGCTACAAGAGAAAGTGAGTTTGCCTTCCTTACTCATTCCAGGCAAGGAAAAAAAAAGATGGAAAGGATGCCATGTTTACTACAAACTAGATCCTTTAGCTGTCTAGTTAGTCCTGAATACCCTTTGTGTGTAGGGAATGCCCTGTTTTGTGTATGGAGTAGAGGGGCAAAGTGGGTAAGAAAAAAACCTAATCCCTCTCCTATGAGAACTCATACTACTATACTACTAATAAATGATTTTAAAATTGTGAAACACCATTACCCCATATGAGTTTCACAGTAGCACTATGATACTATTATTATATCCATTTTATAGATGAGGAGAGGGCTGTTGAGTTTCCTAGAGAAGTATTTGATTCAGGATTCAAACTCAGGTCTCTCTAATTCCAAGTCTAATACTCTATCCACTATGCTAGTTGGCTGATGAAAGTGAAAGGATACTCACAGACTAAGCTTAAAAACAGAAAGAAGAGCCAAAGAAGGGTATAAAATTGTTCATCCTATGGACTAGTTTGGAGAGAAAAGATTTTGATAGGAACTTGTTTTAATCTTTGGAGCCACATGGAAGTCAAATTCAACCCTTCTATTCCAGTATAAATCAGGTGAAGGTGAGTAGGTCTCAAATCTCCTACAAGACCAGTAGAAATAGCACTGACCTTGGAAAATCCCTTAACCTTTCAAAGCCTGAGTCCCCTCGTCTATAAAATGGGAGCAATGTTTCCTACCCACTGAGTTGTTGTGACGCACATATTTTGTAAACTGTAATCTTCAATTAAATGAAAACAATGATGATACCTGTTATTACATGGGTCCAGTAAGTGACACCCTTCAACTCACCTTTGTGTGTAGAGAGAGGCAGCTGGTAAGAATAAGGAATTATATAGTGAATTTCAACACAGAGGTTACATTCACAGATTTCTACTCCTTAATAGCAACCACTCAACTCTTCAATAGAAAGAACAAAATGAAAAGACCTTCCTCAGCCCAGGACTTAAGATGAGAGTTCATATAAGGAAGAAAGAGTGAGCAGGATATTAATAGAAGGGTGGGTGTTGGTTCCATAAAGAAATAAATGCTGAGATGAGTGATGAAGAAAGCTAAAGATTCTAAGATATAGAGGACACAAGGGAGAGCATTCCAGGCAAGAGGGAAATGGAATGCCCTTTAAGATATTCAATTCTAAAAACACTTATGAAACCCATTCTATGTTCCAGGCTCTGGACTAAGGGAATGTCTTCCATTGATTAGAAGTGGATTTCTTGTATCAAGAAATCCATCTGCCTAGAACTAAAAGATGTTACACTTGGGAGGAAGAGAATGTAAAAGGAGGAAGAGAGAGAACAGGAGGAAGGAGGATCAGATTTGGAATTGTGTTTGAGTCTTCATGCTGGTACTATCTCAGTGATATCAAAGGAATCATTTCATCTTTCTGAGTTTCAGGTTCTTCATCTATAAAGCAAAAAAAAAAAAAAATAGAATTAATCACAATGACTCTTTCCATTCTGAATTCCATAATCCTAAGAAATCTTTTTCAAATGGGACAAACCAGGAGAAAACAATTTTCTTTCCCTTCTCTTTCAGATATGAGGAAGAACTATCCCTGCGGCCCTGTGCTGAGAATGAATTTGTAGCCTTGAAAAAGGTGGGGCATAGAAAATTTCCTAGAACCCTTCAGGTAGATTTCCCCAGAATACCAGGACCCTGGATAGTACCCAGTAATAATATCATTGCTTCTCTCCTTTCCTACCACCCAAAAGCAAAGGTTAGTTGTTGAACAAATGCTCCTTTGCTTCCTGTGAGTATTCAACAATGAAGAAGGGGCTGGGCAGTATGCATTCACACAATTCCTTTAAATTGAAAATATGTGTTAGGCAGCTACTATGTTTGGAGCACTCTGATGGATGATGGAGAGAAGCAATGAAGAATTTACAGTTTGATAAATAATTCAAACAACTTTCCTAAAGTATTAAGGTTTTCCGATTCTTTACTTCCTCATTTTGTTAAGGTAAAAGCAGTTTTTAAGCCACCTACAAAGTAAGGCTAACGATTGAGTTAATGTTAGGGTCAATTAAAAGCCCTTCCTCCACCCCAAACCCATTTTGTCTGAGATACTCAGATAATTGAAGGTTGGCATGTAGACATAAAAAGTATCTGAATACATTTTCAACAATGCAGAGACACTTCAAGCAAGGAAGTTCCAATTAGGTCAGAGTAATCAAACTTTTAGGGAACTATAGTATAAGTGTCCCTTAGAAACAAAACAAACACAAATCCCTCTCCTGCCAAAGCTTTTTCTAATCAGGGTATGTATCCTTCCCTAATGCCAACAAGCTGTGATATATGGAACCCCTAATGATAATGATTCTTCATCCTCCATTTATATTATTCCCATCATTCCTCTAGCTACTAAACAAAGGAACCACAGGGCTCTTTCTTCCCTCTGCTTAACAGTATTTAAAAAAAAATGCTCTGATTAGTGAAGGAGGGGCTTCAGTTTTGAGAGGCTTTGAAGACACTCAGCAATTCTTGGGAGTGATCTTGCTTTAGGATTTCACATGTCTTATCTTCCTTCAGGACGTAGATACAGCCTTTCTGATTAAAGCTGACTTGGAGACGAATGTTGAAGCCCTGGTTCAGGAGATCAATTTTCTGAGAAACTTATATGAGGAGGTAAATAAGCCCATACTATGCTGATTATGATTTTATCATCTAATTCAAGAGTTTGCCATAGAGAAATTTCAGGAGATCTATGAACTTGTATAGGGAAAAGGCATGTCACTAACTTTTGATTTCCTTTGTAAATCTATATATTTTGTGTATTTTAAAATATGATTTTGAGAAGGGGTCCTTAGAAATACCAGTTTGTCAAAGGGTTCCATGATACACACAAGAAGGTTAAGAACCCTTGCTCTAGCCAGTGAAGACATTTCCATGCATGGAGTTCTAAAATTTTTATCTTATTGATATTGGAACCAATGGATATTGGGCAATAAGTCTCTTAGAAAAAAAAAAATCTTCCTGAGTCTTTCTCTCAGTCTCAATATTAGTTTCAACCAGAGGTGAGAGGATCTTTGAGGGTCTGGGCTTATGGGTTGTTTTTTGTTTTCTTTTGTTTTTGTTTTGCTATTTAAATGTAAGCAAAGTTGATGCTTATTTATGAAGAATAGAGAAGATAAATCAATAAGAGGATAATTGAGAAGACAACAAAAATATAGTCATTGAAACATTTGAGGGAACAGTTGTTTTTTTCCAGTATAGTATCCAAAGTTCATTCTCTTCCTTTCTCCCAATTCCCTTTCATGAAGACCTCATTAACTTAACAATTCTCTCTCATTTGTCAGGAGATCTGCTTGCTCCAGTCTCAGATCTCTGAAACCTCAGTCATTGTGAAGATGGACAACAGCCGTAACCTGGATGTGGAAGGCATCATTGGCGAGATTAAGGCTCAATATGATGACATTGCCAGCCGGAGCAAGGCTGAGGCTGAAGCGTGGTACCAATGCCGGGTGAGATAGCCAGGGGTTCCTCTGTCTTTTTTGGGAGAAAGGAAACAGAACAGAGGGCAAACTTTCCCTAACAACAATATAAGGCTTGTTGATAAGGTGTCAAGGTCCCCATGAAGTGACCGGGTGCTCTGTAAATCCCAGACAATGTTGGTTTTGGCTGTTAGAGGACTGAGTCCAAGAGAGACATGTGGGAGGAAGACTGGCTCAACAGACTAGCCCATTATCAGGGAGCAATGGATGCCCAAGCTTTATTTACCTTGAGACTCATTGGTCTGGTCCAGTTTCCGCTTCTAAATTGCTCTCAATAAATACCACTTGACAATGATAGTGATGCTATTTGGCTTTTGCTAGTGGGCTACTTACTGGGCGTGGGAGAGACTGGAAGAATAGGATGGTTACTAATGGCCAAGCAGAAATAATGATTAATATGGCTACCAATTTGTGCAATCAGGTAATTAGATGCCAAGAGGGTAGGAGGTGAGATAAACATTTACAGAGAGGCCTATAGCATATTGGAGGGGGAGGTTTAGACATTGAGAAATGTCTTAAAAGTCATCTCAGTTACCCATTCTGTGGCTCATTCTAGTCTAAGTTTCATTCCAATTTGGGTCCTCCCTATTCCTTTAGGCTGCACTTTGTCAGGATGTATTTATGGGATACAAACATTTCTGTGCTCATTCTCTCCTCAGTTAAACAAAATTAAAAAGTAAATCATTCAAAAATACTTTTTAAAAAAGTAAATAATTATCCGAGAGGAAAGCACTGAGTTTCAGAATCAG
The DNA here is from genome assembly GCF_048593235.1 of Sminthopsis crassicaudata. Taxonomy (NCBI): domain Eukaryota; kingdom Metazoa; phylum Chordata; class Mammalia; order Dasyuromorphia; family Dasyuridae; genus Sminthopsis; species Sminthopsis crassicaudata. Next base: position 228,684,320 of record NC_133621.1, read on the forward strand.
AGAGATATTGCCTTTAGGATTATTTGATATCATCTATGCTACTGTGCCATCATATCTTCTGTGCTTCCGTTAAATTCAGGAAATTTAGAGTGGCCTGAATTTCAAGTTAGTTAATGTGAATTTAGAAAACTGCTTCCTATTAAAGTATGATTCAAAAATTAGACCCAGAAAACAAAGATATTTTTAAATGTCAAGAAATTAAAGGAAGAATTGTAGAGTTTTTGTTTTTTAAAAGAAATGATTAAATGATTTGAGGTGAAAGACAGAAAGAAGACAGGTTTCCATAAATGGAGTAGAGTTGGGGCAACCACTGAATATACAAATACTTAGAGAGAAGGATGCTAGAGATGGAAGATAATACTACTGGAATTAGCCCAATTTAGGGCCCTAGAGAGTCTGACTTCTTCTATACTCTGGCAGTATGAAGAACTAAGATTGACAGCTGGAAACCATTGTGAAAACCTACGGAACAGCAAGAATGAGATCCTGGAAATGAATCGACTAATCCAAAGACTACAGCAAGAAATTGAGAATGCTAAAGCTCAGGTGAGGCTCTGGGGAGACACCATGACTCTAAACCATTTATATTGTAAGTAGGAAAGTGCTCTCTAACCAGCTCTCCATGAAAAATAAATGTATAAGTTAATCTTAAACTTTCTTAAGTCTAGACAATAAAACAACAAATCACAGTACAATTTGTAGTGTTTGCTGATGTCCAAAGTAAAAATATTCACACCATAATGAAAACTTAACAAAATTTGATCTATTTGGGGCTGGCTCTAATATACCTCTGGCTGCAGTTCTATTTTGAATTATTAGTCTATATTCTGACTCCATTCTTTTGAAATCTAGGCCAAGAGTCTATAGGAATACCAGAAGGATTATCACAGAGAAAGTAAAAAACTTATTCTGGGTTGTTCCAGAAGGTAGAACTAGAACTAAGAAGCAAAATTTGCAAGGAGGCAGATTTTTAGATCAACATAAAAAAGAATTGGCTAAAAAAATGGGATGCACTGCCATGAAAGTGAGTTCCCTATTATTAGAAATATTCAAACAGTCTGGATGATTATTGGTTAAGGTTGCTATAAATGAGATTGTTACATTGAATGGGAGGATGATGGAGTAGAATAGACGGCCTCTAGGTTTTCTTTCAATGCTAAGATTCTTTGATCTTATGATTATAGGCTTGGTAGGGATTTTCCAACAAGTTGTGAAATGAAATGAACTTCATTCTTACAAGCCAATGAAGACCAACCTCTAGGCATGTTCCATTTCCTCCAAAGCAGTATTTAGCACTTCTAAAAAGGGAGCATGTTAAGGTTTCTGCTCTTGGAGTAGTTTAGTGAGAAGTAGGTCTAAAAGTCCTCAATGAAGCCAGGTGTGGCTGCCAGGCTCTCTCTAGGATCCAGGAAACCCTATCCATTTTTGCTGGTGATGTTAGCAACCTCCAATAGTGCATCTCTGTGTCCTGTTGTAGCGCTGCAAACTTGAAGGTGCCATAACTGAAGCTGAGCAGCAGGGTGAGGCTGCCCTTAATGATGCCAAGTGCAAGCTGGCAGGGCTGGAGGAGGCTCTGCAAAAGGCCAAACAGGACATGGCATGTCTGCTGAAAGAGTACCAACAGGTGATGAACTCCAAGTTGGGGCTGGATATTGAGATTGCCACCTACAGGAGGCTGTTAGAAGGAGAGGAGCACAGGTGAGCAGAGGGATTAGCAGTTAAAGACCCAGCTGTAGATTTTCCAGGGTTTCTCTTTTGGGCTTTCCTTCCTTCCATCTATCATTTTAGCCATTTTCAATGGCAGTCTATTATAGATTTTTTTGTGTTATCCTTTGAATCTGAAGGGAACATAGATATGAGATGGTGACATGTTTTTTATCGTCTTCATCTTCTTTCATTGTGATACTTGATTGTCTTTTCATCCTTCCTACTCTTCCTTATTCCCAGGCTATGTGAAGGCGTTGGACCCGTGAATATATGTAAGTAGTCAAGTGTCCTAAGTAGTTATGAGATCTTGTGGAAGTGAAGTATTGGCTGGAGTCCAAGAAGCTCTGGCCAAGAGCACCAGTCCTGAAGTTAGGAGTGCCTGAATTCAAATTCAGCTTCAGACACTTAAAACTTAAAACAGCTAGTAGCTGTGTGACCTTCTGCATGTCACTTAACCCCAATTGCAGAAAATAGGAAGAATCAAATGTGATCCATATATATTTTATATATTACTTATATATGTTAAATATATTTTATATTTTTAATATTTTAATTTTAGATAATATATTTTTCAATATATTATATATTTTATCTATTATTTATATATATATTATATATATATATATATATATATATATATATATATATATATATATATATATATATATATACATTTTAAAATAGCCCCATGTTCTAGCACTCCTTTGGATGGAGTTACTTTCTGAATTTTCAGAGGAGATGCTGAAGGAAGAGAAAACATTGCCTTTGCCTTTAAGTTTACCCACCCCGCCAAAGGAGATGGGATACAGGCAGCAACAGGCAGAGACATTGAGAAGGTTAGGGCTAGGAGTGCATTTGTCAGAACTCTTTTCTTCAGTGATGGTGGGATGAGAAGAGATTTGGGAGTGCAGTGCCAATGGATCTAATTTGTTGGAGAGGAATGTGAAGGAATGTTGGGAAGGAGAGGAGAATCAGGGCTAGATAGAGATGGAGGGAGACTGCTCCAGGCTGGGGAAAATGATCTTTTCAAAACTTAGGGGGTAGGAAAAAAAGGTATGGGTGATGAATGGGAGCAAGTATACTTGACTAGAGGACCATTACAAGTCAGAGGAATGTAGATTGTGGAAGAAAAAAACTGTAGCTCTAACTAAAGCATTTTAATTTAACTTTGGAGGTTACTAGAACTACTTGATGTTCTGGATAAATATTTTCTATTCTTTTTCTTCCTCACAGCTGTCAGCAGTTCTAAAGGTGCCATCCTGTATGAACCCTGCATGGTGAGAACAGAGTTCTGCCCTGGGGGCTCAAGCGGCATTCGGAGCAGTGGGGGCTGCAGCTCAGGCCCCATGGGGAGTAGCATTGTGGTGGGCACTGGTGAGCTCTATGTTCCCTGTGCCCCTCAGGGTGGGTTCAGTTGTGGGAGTGGGCGGAACTCAAGCATCAAGCTGGTGTCTGGTGGCTCTTCTAGCCATAAATGATAACATACTGTGATCTGGCTAGGAAACTCCTCGGTCTTCTCGGCCCTGGATTCCCAATCAGCTTCCAGCATAATTACAAGCTCCAAAACATCTTTCTGCATTGCCCTTGTGTGTTGCATTTTTTAATTGTAAATGTGTCTTTTTTTTTCAATCAACAAGCATTTTTCCCTCTTTTGCACCATCACCACCAACACCACAAAAGAAAAAGAAAATTCTCTTAACAAATATGCTGCTAGTCAAACAAAACCTATTTCCAACACTAGATCTGTCCAAAATACATTTCATTCTTAAGTCCATTTTCTCTGAATCAGGAAGTGGGTAGCATACTTCTCATTGATTTTCTGGAGTCACAGTTGGTCATTTCTTTGATAAGAGTTCCTTAGTCTTTCAAAGCCAATTTTTTTTAAACAATGTGATTGTTGTTGCTCAATTACATATGATGCTTCATGACCCTCTTTGAGATTTTCTTGGCAAAGATCCTGGGGTGCTTTGCCATTTCCTTCTCCAGTTCATTTTATAGATGAAGAAACTGAGAAGAGTTAAGTGACTTGTCCAGATTCACACAGCTAGTGGCCATATTTGAATTCACAAAGAGAGGTCTTTTTTATTTCAGTCCCAGTACTCCATCCACTTTGCCCCCACCTATATAATTGCAATTGAACAAGTTGTTCTCCTGCTTTTTCTCCCTTCATTCTATATCAGTTGATACCAATTTTCACAAGTTTCTCTGAAACCAACCCTTTCATAACATATTTTTGGTGGCACAATAGTGTGTTTTCATTTGAAATTACTCTTCTTTGTAGCAAAAACTTCTGATTCTCCATATAATGCTGTGTATTTATTTATCTGTATTGTGCTAGATATTGTTGTAGGGATAAGGGTGAAAAGAGAGGGTTGATGAGATCTGAAGAACATTAATGCACAGACAACCTTCAAAGAGCTGACACTAACTAGACAACTGGTTAAACAAAGGATGGTATAAAAATAGCAGATAGCCTCTCCAATTTTATCACAAAACAAGATCATTTCACTAAAAAATGTAGTATGTATTTTGCTCAGTTCTTTATCCATACAACTATTTAGTCTTGCCCCCTCTCCATCCTATTGTAACTAAATGGCTCCTTATCTTTCAACTGGCCCAAAGAAAGTGAACTCATTGGTATCAAGTTAAGTCAAAATAAGGAATGGGGATTTAGGAGAAGCACTGGGTTATAAAAAAAGGCTTTAGGAATGTTTTCCCCCCACTGTTGGCTTATAAAACTGAGAATTGACTCTACATGATGTTGTTGACTTTGCTGAAGATTTAGAGCAATTACTTCTGTTATTCCTATATGTATAGTCTTTGGGTACACACTGACTAATGGTAAGGGGATGATTGAAGTAGGCAGGAAAAGCTAGGAAAAGCCTGATCAGCATCTAACAAATAGTTTCTGTGGTGACAAAGTGGATAATCTACAGAATAGCATATCCAAGGGCATTACACTAAATCTTCTTTCCATTCTTTCTTCCTACTTCATCTCTGCCTGTGCCCATCCCTCCTGCAACAGAATGTCCCCAGCAGACTAGAATATGTTCCCATGAGCCCTCGAGGGAGGTCTGGAGCAAGAACTCTGCCTCCAGTAATTGGCTACATCACCAGGTCTCTGGAGCACAAACTCTGGGGCAAAGGTACTCTGACCTAAGACACAGATAAGTCATGAAATGAACTCTTGATCAAAGGATCCAGGGATCAAGGTCATTCATTCTGAAAATAATGTAAGGGGGAAACTTTTTGTTTTGGTGAATGAAGAAGTATTTTTAAAGATGGATGAGGGATAATTAGTGATATATAAATCTCCTAAAGAGTGATGTGGCAGTGGATAGAGATAAAGCAGAATCAAGAAGACTCATCTTCCTGGATTCAAATCTGGCCTTAGATACTTACTGACTGACTGTGTGATCCTGTGGGCAAGCCATTTGACCTTGTTTGCCTCACTTTGCTTCATCTGTTAAAAAAAATGATCTAGATAAGGACGTGGGAACTCATTCCAGTATCTTTGCTGAGAAAACCACAAATGAGGTCACACAAAAGAGTTGGACACAATAAAAGAACTGAATAAATGAAGTGGAGCATTGATTTTGTCAGAAAGATGACAGGATAAGAGTTCAGGATCAACTCTTTCTAACAAAGATCCACTTAATTTCATCAAGTGAACTGAGAGTATAAAAGGGATCACCTGATCAATCATCCTGCATGGGCAATATTTATAGATCTATGCAGAACTTATATAAAATGTTTAAATAATACCTCAGTTGCTTGCAATCCATGGGCATGTGCCATGCAAACTTCTATGGGCTGATATTTCATCTACTTCATCTGTGTGGGGAAAAACTTTATGAAGGCAGAACCCCCAAGTGTGTGACATGGCCTTGCCTGGGAACTGTCCAGCCCTTGGCTCTTCAGCCCTTTCTTCTTACTTCTCATCACCATTTCTTCTTTATGGGATTAAAGTGTTCATCATGGGAGAAGGAAATGGAGAAGGTAGATTGTCCAAGAGAGCCCAGGTCTAGTTCCTCTCAGAGACTTCTCTGTTGTAAATACCTAGGCAGCTAGGTGATGTGGTGGATTGAGACCTGAGCCTGGAGTCAGAAATATCTCACTTCAAAGGCAGCCTTAGGTATTTACTGCTCTTGCTGATCCTGAGCAAGCCACTTTGTTTGTTGTCTATGGCAAAATGGAGATAATAACTCTTGGAGTTATTGTGAGGATCAAATGAGATAATATTCATAAAGAGCTTAGCACACAATAGGGGCTCCTTCTAGAAGAGAGCACTGAGGGATGGGAGCCCTGAATCTATAGCAATTCCTCTACAGTGACCTGACCTATCCTAGAAGGTCGAGCATTGGATTTAGAATCAAGAAAACTTGGATTCCAATCCCACCTTGGATACTCCCCAACTGTGTGACTTTGGGCAAACCACTTGCTTCTGTCTCTCCATCTGAGATACAAAGGGCTTTATAACCTCTAAGGACCCTTCCAGTGCTAAATCCAAATTCCTATGATCCCTGTATGCCTTAGAAGATCACAGAATTGGAAGGGATTGTAAAAGTCACCTAATCTAATCCTCTTGTTGATTAAGTAAGGAAACAGAGGCCCAGAGAACTGAAGCAAAATGCTTAAATTTGCACAGCTAATAACAAACAGTGCTAATAGAAATTTGGGTGTTCAAGCTCCACCTTCAGAGCTCTTTCCCTTATGTCATGGCTAAATGACTTCATATCACCAGGCAGCTTATCCTAATTAGCATCCACCTAATCAGAGTCACAAGAGCAACAAATAATATTCAATGATTGTCTAATTGGGGAGCATGGATATGGAATGATAATGCCAAGTTTGCATTCTGGAAGCAATCAGCAAGCATTTATGAAGCTCTCACTATGTTCCTGGCATTGTGCTGAATGCAGAAGATACAAAAAAAAAAAAAAAAGCCTTGTCCCCCCCCCATCCTAATGGGGGAGACAACATACAAACAATTCTGTAGATATGAGATATTGTAATGCCAGAGAAACTGAGCAAGATAGATATTAGAGAGTATTTAATAATTTATTAAATGGAGAGATATGCTGGAACCAATGGATCCATATTTGGTCCCAGGGCTGAATGAGACTATCATCTCCAAGAATCCAGCAAATAATCAGAGTTCTCAATGACATATATACACGTGGCTCAGACGCAGAGGGTAGACTGAGGCAGGCACAGAGTCAGGGTACTGAGAGCAGGAATGGGACTCTGACTGGGTGGGGTGAGCCACTGGAGATGAGATGACATAATCAGGGGGAGGCACTCTGGACATGGGGAGAGGCAGTATCTGATATTCTAATAGCTTGGGATGGGGAGAGGCTTTCTGATGTTCTATCAAGTATTCTGATAAAGAGGGAGGGGAAGTTTTGTGCACCTGAGAAGCAGGAAAACCAAGGCAGGACTGGGTCAGGATAATTAGAGAAACTGAGTCAGGACAATAAAAGAAAACTGTGTATAACAATATTATACAGTATCAAGTCAACAAATATTTATTAAGCATCTACTATATACCAGGCATTGAGCTAATTCCTGAGGATGAAAAGAATAGCAAAAGCATAGTCCTTAACCTCAAGAACCCAGTTCTAATGGAGGAAATAACATAAAACAACTCCGTGCCTATAAAACATATATTGGGTCAAGTCAAATCAATGCATATTTATTGTTGTGTCACAATTCCTTTTTATTGTCCTGCCTCAGTTTCCCTGAAGTGTCCTACCTCAGTTTCCCTAATGGTCCTGCCTCAGTTCCTTGAATTGTTCTGTTTCTAACCTCTATCTTGCCTTAGTTTCTCTGGTATTGCATTACATTACTATGTACCAGGCAGTGCACTAAATCCTGGGGATACAAAAAATGGCTAAGAACCAAAACAATAATGACAAAAAATCATGACCTCTGATTTCACGAAGCTCATATTTTAATGGAGAAAATAACAGGAAAGAAAAGTATATACAAGAACTACAAAGTAAATTGGAGATGATTTCAAAAGGAAGATACAAACAGTTGGAAAGACATCTTGCAAAAGGTGGGGATTTAATTGTCTTGAAGGAAGTTGGGGAAGCCAGGAGGTGGATATGAAGAGAAGAGAACATTCTAAGCAATGCTTCTTTTTCTGTGCTTCTGGCCACTAATCATACACAGAAGGGTGAAAAGTTGCCAGGAGAAAGCCAGAAGAAATAAATCAGGGATCATATTTGCCTCCTTCCTGGGAGACCTACTGAGTCTATGATACTTTAAGTTAGGAATGAATAACAATGGATGTACCTTCTGTTCCCATTCTGAAAGCTTAGATGAGTTCCTGGGATTGCAAGTCTTAAACTAAATGGGCAAGCTCCCTAAGAATTTAGGATGCTTAAGGAGCTAACTTTCTAAAGAGAATGTGGTTGAATTATCTATCTATCTATCTACATTTATATGTAGGTACATATCTATCTATCTATCTATATCTATATATCTATATATATACACATATATGAGTTTATATAATGGAAAGAGACAAATAAACAGAGAGAGAGGAGGAAGAGAGAGGGGGGAAAGGGAGAAAGAAAGGGAAAGAAGAATCTTTTAAGTAGCTACTACATAGCAGAAATTGTGCTAAATGCTTTAAATAAAATTACTTAAAGATCCCTATTATGAAAAAAGAGGAAGAAAATTATAGACCAATTTCCCTAATGAATATTGATGCAAAAATGTTAAATAAAATATTAGTAATGAAATACAGAAAGTCATGCCCAGGATAATACACTATGACCAAGTAGGATTTATATCAGAAATGCAGGGCTTGTTAAATATTAGGAAAACTATTAGCATAATTGGCTATATCAATAACCAAATTAACAAAAATCCTATGATTATCTCAATACATGCAGAAAAAGCATTTGATAAAATCCAATAGCCATGCCTATTAAAAAAGTAGAGAGCATAGAAATAAATGGACTTTTCCTTAAAATAATCAGTAGCATCTATTTACAACCATCAGCAAGCATCATATGTAATAGGGACGAATTAGAAACATTTTCAATAACATCAGGAGTGAAACAAGGCTGCCCACTATCACCATTACTATTCAATATTCTATTAGAAATTTTAGCTTTGGCAACAAGAGAAGACAAAGAAATTAAAGGAACTAGAGTAAGTCATGAGGAAACCAAATTATCAATTTTTGCAGATGATATAATGATATACTTACAGAACCTAAAGAATCAACTAACAAACTATTAGAAACAATTCACAACTTCAGCAAAGTTGCAGGATACAAAATAAATCTACATAAATCATCAGCATTTTTATACAACACTAACAAAGTCCAACAGCAAGAGATACAAAGAGAAATTCTATATAAAATAATTGTCAATAGCATAAAACATCTAGGAATCTATCTGCCAAGGGAAAGTCAGGAACTATATAAACAAAACTATAAAACACTTTCCACACAAATAAAGTCAGTTCTAAACAATTGGAAAAAGATCAATGCTCTTGGATAGGTCAAGAAAATATAATACAGATGTCAATACTACCTAAACTAATCTATTTATTTAATGCTGTACCAATTAAACTCCCAAGAAACTATTTTACTGACCTAGAAAAAAAATAACAAAATTCATCTGGAATTCAAGAGAATTAATGGGGAAAAAAAAGCAAATGAAGGTGGCCTAGCTATACCAGACCTTAAGCAGCAGTCATCAAAACCATTTGGTACTGGCTAAGAAATAAACTAGTTGATCAGTGGAAAAGGTTAGGTTCACAGGACAAAATAGTCAAAGACTATAGTAATCTGGTATTGACAAGCCCAGATCCCAGCTTTTGGGATAAGAATTCACTATTTAACAAAACTGCTGGGAAAATCAGAAACTAGTGTGGCAGAAACTAGGCAATGATCCACACCTAACACCAGATATCAAGACAAGGTCGAAACAGGTTCATGATCTAGACATAAAGAATGATATTATAAACAAATTAGAAGAACATAGAATAGTTTACCTCTCAGATCTGTGGAGGAGAAAGGAATTTGTGACCAACAAGAACTAGAGATCATTATTGATCACAAAATAAATTATTTTGATTAAATTAAGTTAAAAAGTTTTTGTACAAACAAAACTAATGTAGATAAGATTAGAAGGGAAAAAATGAACTTGGAAAACATTTTTACATTCAAAGACTCCAATAAAGGCCTCATTTCTAAAATATATAGAGAATTGACTCAAATGTATAAGAATTTAAGCCATTATCTATTTGATGAATAGTCAAAAGATATGAACAGAAAATTTTCAGATGAAGAAATTGAAACTATTTTTAGTCATGATAAGGTGCTCCAAATCACTATTGATCAGAGAAATGCAAATTAAGACAACTCTGAGATATCACTACACACCGGTCAGATGGGCTAAGATGACAGGAAAAGAGAACAGTGAATGTTGGAGGCGATATGGGGAAACTGGGACACTGATGCATTGTTGGTGGACCTGTCAACGGATCCAACTATTCTGAAGAGCAATTTGAAACTGTGCTCAAAAAGTTATCAAATTGTGAATACCCTTTGATCCAACAGTGTTTCTACTGGGCTTATATCCCAAAGAGATCTTAAAGGAGGGAAAGGGACCTACATATGCAAAAATGTTTGTGGAAGCCCTTTTTGTAGCGGCTATAAACTGGAAACTGAATGTATGCCTATCAATTGGAGAATAGCTGAATAAATTATGGTATATGAATGTTATAGAATATTATTGTTCTGTAAGAAATGACCAGCAGGAGGATTTCAAAGAGGCCTGGAGAGACTTAGATGATAGTGAGTGAAATGAGCAGAACCAGGAGATCCTTATACATGACAACAAGAGTATACAATGATCAGTTCTGATGCACGTGGCTCTCTTCAACAATGAGATGATTCAAATCAGTTCCAATTGTTCAGTGATGAAGAGAGCCATTTACACTCAAAGAGAGGACTGTGGGAACTGAGCATGGAGCACAACATAACATCTTCACTTTTTCTGTTGATGTTTGCTTGCATTTTATTTTCTTTCTCAGGTTCTTTTTCCCCTTCTTTACCCAATTTTTCTTGTGCAGCAAGATAACTGTATAAATATGTATATATAGATATTGGATTTTTAAAAACATATTTAACATGTATTAGACTATCTGCCATCTAGGGAAGGGGGTGTGGGGAAGGAGCAAAAACTTTAGAACAGAACATTTTACAAGGGTCAATGCTGAAAAGTTACCCATGCATATGTTTTGTAAATAAAAAAGCTTTAATAAAAATAATAACAAAAATGATCCCTATCATTTTTTGCTTGCTTTTCTTTAACCCTTATTGGCCACAGCAGAATGGAAGTAGAACTTGGACATGTCCTCAAACTAGTAATAATCATAAACAAATATGATTATTTTCCTAGGAAGATTAGGTTAGGAAGAACTTATCTAGCTCTCTTTTCCCTCCCTTGTCCATTAGGAACTGACATTTTTAAGGAGGCAACAATAACAGTAGTGTTGCTCATTGTAATTTTATTTGGAATGGGAGGAATGAGAAGCAAAGCCAGTGATTCTCTAACCATCTCATTTGTCCTCCGGCTCATTATAACCCAAGTCCTCTGACAATTACTCTGTTGAAGCTAGTGAATAATGTGTGTGTGTGTGTGTGTGTGTGTGTGTGTGTGTGTGTATGAGAATAATCAGAGGAGAGATGTGAAAAATAATGGAAAACTGCCCTTAACTAGATCCAGAAACATCTAGACACCTCCTCCAATAGTCCATGTTCACTGTTTTCTGATATTCCTCTTCTATTTGCTTAGCTTCTTCTGTTTTCCTTTACTTCTCACCCAGTTCTACCCCATAATTATAATTGCACATACACAAACACACACACACACACACACATATACACACACACACACACACACACACACTTTTATATACCCTGCCCCTTTCACTACTTGGTCTTGATCTCTTCTTAGTCTCTGGTATTGTTCCTTCCCCCATTCCTCTATTCTCCCTTCTCTTCCCCCCCCCCAAAAAAAAAAAACCCTTCATAAAATCACAGAACATTAGGATTTGAGCTGGTCCACCAGCTTCATTTTACAGATAATGAAATTAGCAGGCAGAGAGGTAGATTCATTTGACAAAGACAACACACCAAGAGGAACAGAGGCAGAATTAAAGACTTCCAAGTACAATATTCTCCCAATTAGTTACATTGTCTTGCCTCCTTTTTGGAGAATAATAGCAAGTTTGAGAGACATGTCATGGAAATGGGAATAGTTCCGGAATTCTGTCTCTAGATGTGAAGGAATAGAGGGAAGGAGGAGAAGGAAAAATCTAGAAAGGGGAAATCTAAGGGATGATAGAATAGCCATTTTTAACTCTATGGAGAATACCAGAATAGAGGCTGACTAAATTCTGTTCAATTTAATAAACTTTGGTCAAACACTTGTTACTTATATAATCACTAGGCTATATGTTAGAGATACAAAGAAAAAATAAACCGTCCCTGCCTTAAGAAGTGTACAATCTAAGGAACATAAAAGCTACACAAACAAATACATTTAACACCTACATTTATAACATGGCCTCTGTTGGCCACTTTTAGGCATATCATACTCAAAGGGTGTTGTAGCCTGCTTTCTACAGCCCCCAAGTTGGGGTAACAAAACATACTGTTGCTTTCTAGAGCCCCCACACCGGGATAATTAAAATATACCATCCTAGTGGAGAAGCGATGAGTCAGGACTCCTTAGGGTGGTAGAAAAATGAAGTCCATTTATTTCAAGGACTTTCCCCTTTTTATATCTTCATACCCTTATGTAATAAACACTGGGCATGCACCCAATATACACTGCATATGTGGGACCACATAACTTGCTATTGTATGTAGTTTGCCACCTGTTATCACTCACTTCAATCACAACACAGGTTGTCACTGCTACCTGACTCCTAGGAAGGACGAGAGCCCTTAGGGGAGATGGGAAGCTGAACCAGACATTGTTAGCAGGTTCCCTCTGGGCTGAAGGGTCTTATACTTCACCCAGAGTTTCCCCACTGTCTGTGACCCTGTACATTTCACCCTTTCTTTTGTTTTAAGCAGGTATATACCAGTGGTTAAATCCATCACCATGTGAGGAATCACACAGGCAAGTTGTAATATCATACAAACAAGTAGTAACATAACAAACAATATGAGTAAACAAAATACTATAAAAGATTTCCATGAGTCCCAGAAGGAAGGTATAAAAAATAACTATCAATTCACAACCACACATACGCCTCCTTCAGCAGCCAAGAAATAGTCCAAAACCAATCTATTGTCTATTTCTTCATGTGTTAGAGAATCCAATGATTCCTGCAGGTTTTGAAGTTCTGCATCAGTCTCATTGAGAATTATTTTTGATGTTTATGAGTCAACTGCCAGGCTCTTTCAGTGGTGGGTACAGTTAGTGATGGAACCATCCAATGTTTCTTGGGTCTTCTCCTTTGTTTCCAGGGTCTTTTTTTCTGTCTTTCTCTGATAGAGAAGGTGGATACTGCTTGTTAGTTCCTTCTCCATCTGTTGAGATACAAGCAAACTCTCTTCCCCAAACAGTTAACCTATCTGGTCCCTTCCATTTATGACTCTCTGGATTTTTTCACATCACTTGTCAATTATCTAAAGATATTGGATCTGTTCACATTGGACACTGCCCTTCTGGCAGGTTATAAAACCTGTCTGCCAGAGCCTGTGCATCTCCATCAAAAATCAAAAAGTTAATGGTATATAAAGTTAAGTTTAGAAGTTCTCTAGTGTTACCTGTGGCTCCCCCTTTCTTTTATTTTTGGAGGAGCGTCTTGATGTCTCTTGCCCATATATTGATGGGGATCCCCTTTTTTAAACTATGCTCCATCCCCAAACCTCCACCCCAAAGGGGCAGCAGTAAGTTCAGGTGCTATTGATCCTCCCATGCCAGACATATGAGTGTTTGCCATAATCTTTGGCCAGTGACTGGGATATTGGCTACGCATTCCCCAGTTTCCCATATCAGTGTATGAGACACTATTTTGTAAGCACTCTTAGAAGGTGAAATGGTCAATGTTGTGCCACAGTTCCCTAAATGTCTGCCTCAATTTCCCTAATTGTCTTGTCTCAGATTCTCTAAATGGTCCTGCCTCAGTTTCCCTAAATTGTCCTGCTTCAGTTTCCCTGAATTGTCCTGCCTCAATTTTCCTGGTTGCAACCCCCCCATAACATAGGGCTAGTTACTCTAAGGTTATAAATTGTAAATGTGTAAACTCAAGATAAGGGGGAGTTCAGACTTCCTGGCTCCTAACTCCTCCTAAGTCATCAAGATTTATGGTCCTCACCCCTAACCTTATCAGAACCTTATTGATAGTCTGTTCCTGATCTCAGTACTCCGCCCCTGCCTCAGTCTACCCCAGTGGCTTGGAGCTATATATATTTCAGGGGAAGCTCACATTCCCTGCTGGATGCTTTGAGACCCCAGCACAATCTTTCCCTCTCAAATAAAATATTAAAAACTCTCTAATCTCTATCTTGCTTCAGTTTCTTCAGCATTATAGCCAACTGTATGGAGGCAAGGGATTTATAGGTCGGACAAGGAAAGGTTTCCGCTCTCCAGGGGATATCTCAGTAGTCCCAGTGGCCTACAGCCCTAGTCACCCTAATTGTAATCCCCTAACCCCACCCACTTGCTTAAAGACTCTCTGGGTGTAACAGCCATTATGTCCCAAGTGTTTTTTGCCTGTGGCCCTGGAGCCGAGCCCCACTTCTTGTAATGAGGACATAGGGGGTGTACAAAACTACCTCATGGGTGGTGATGTTGGTGTCATTGCCCTTCCCACTCCTTTTCCTCATTCCCCCCTCACACAAAGGCAGAGTTGAGAGAGGAGGGTCAGGAGATGGGGAATGCCCTAAGGGCGCAAGCTCAAGTGTAGGCAGAATTGAAAATGAGCTTTGAAAGTGAAAAGCAAGCTCATCAGCATGGTACTTTAGGTACTTAATTCCTTTTCTGCCCAACTTGGCATGGTATTTAAGATACTTCACTCTCTTCTCACTCAACTGGCCATGCCTTGCAAATCTCATAGAACAGTAACAAGCAAAATAAATCAGTAAAATTAAAAAAAAAAAAAAAAAAAAAAAAAAAAAAAAGACTTCCTTAGCTCTGCCTCAGGTGCTGTACTCTTCAAGGCTATGGACACCAACCCTCTGCTTGTTTTTCTTCTCATACTTCCTGGTTTGACCACCCAAGTTAAAATCTTTCCTCTTTTTAAAACTTGTAGGATTAATTAATCCATTGTATTCAGTTAGTTGTTCTCTCACTAAATTGCACATCTCTGGCTCCAAACTTTCCTTACATAGCCATCAGAGATGTGCACTACAGAGCATCTGAGAACTCATTGATCTGCTTCTGAATTCCAACAAACCTCACTTCTGTGTTAACCTAAGCATGCTTCATACTTCCCTGGGTGGGGGGAGGCTCTTTTCTTAGTATTTGCCTCATTTTGGTTGAAAAATGAAAGTGACTAAATTAGCTCTTACTGATTCTGCTTACCTGTTTCTATACTTACCTTTCTGGGTCACGGGGACTTCTCCACTGAACTTGGCCGATGGTGTCAGTCGAGCTGATGTGTATAGAACCTCACCTAGAGCCCCACATTTGGGTGCCAAATGTTCTTTCCTGCTTTCTACAGCCCCTAAGTTGGGGTGACAAAACGTACCATTGCTTTCTAGAGCCCCCACGCTGGGGTGATTAAAATATACTGTCCTAGTGGAGAAGTGATGAGGCAGGGCTCCTGAGGATGGTGGAAAAATTGAGTCTGTTTATTCCAAGGACTTTCCCCTTTTTATACCCTCATATCCTTATGTAACAAACACTGGGCATGTATCAAGTATGTACTGCACACATGGGACCACATAAACAACTTGCTATTGTATGTAGTTTGCCACCTGTATCACTCTTTGCCATGTGGTATCACTTTGCTTCAATCCAACACAGGTTGTCACCACCCCCTGACTTCTCAGGGCAAGAGCCCTTAGGGGAGATGGGGAGCTGAACCAGACATTGTTAGCAGGTTCCCTCTGGGCTGAAGAGTCTTTTACCTCACCCAGACTTTCCCCACTGTCTGTGACCCTCTACAATAGGGGTACATCCATCTCAATCTCCAACTCACAAGGCTCAGTTTCTACTGACTCTCCTTCTGACCAAGTCAGACCAATATTCACAAAAAAAGAACTGATTAATTCTGAATACAAATTAAAGTATAATTTTTCCACTTTAATTTTCCAGCCTTTTCTCCCAATATGATTAATAAGCAAATGTTTTGCATGTTTTCACACATATACTTAATGTCATATTGCTTGCTTTATTAATAGGCAGGGGATGATCTGAAGAGAAGTGAGAATTTGGAACTCAATTTTTTTAAGACATTAATAAATTAGTAATGAATAAATGTTTTCAAAAAGAAATAAGTAACAATATTAAATCAATTGATCAACTTATTGCATAATAAAATAGCTAAAACCATTTGTATAATGTTTACTTTGTGGCAGGCACTGTGTTAAGTGTTTCATAGATATCTCAGTTGATCCTTACAATTCCTCTGAGAGGAATTTGGTCCCCGTTTTATGGGAAACTGTGCCAAATAGAGCTTAAATGACTTTTCCAGGATTACATAGGTAAGTAGTATCTGAGACTATATTGAAACTCAGGTCTTCATGACTTTCAGATCCAGAGTTCTCTCCACTGTGCCACTTAGATGCAAGCATTACAAGTATTACCTAATACAAGTACTATGAATTAAATAGCTCCTTCAATGGGCCAAACACTGTTCTAGACATTGAGGATACAAATACAAAGAATAAAATAATTCCTACTCTCAGGGAGAGTATATTCTATTTGAGGAGACAACAAGTATAGTATGAGTATACAGGGGAGAAATATTGAAGGAATAAGCACAACTTAGTTAAACTGAAGGGGGTCAAGGTGGGAAGTTGGTAACCACTGGGAGGGGAGTCCAGAAAAGCTTTAGGTAAAAGATGGTGCTCAAGCTGAGCCTTGTAGCAAAAAAGGTATCTTGAGAGACAGAGGGGAGGAGAGAGTGCATTCCTGGAATGCTGCACAGCCTGGGCAAGATGTGTGAGGAACAGAGAGATGATCAGTTTGGCTCAACTGCTGAGTCAAGCATCAGATAGTCTTAACATTCAAACCTAGTATCTGCCCACCATAGGACTCTCAGATCCTAATAACAGTTCTCAAACCCTCCTCCCAGTTTCACAACATTGCACAACATCAAGTTCCCCATGACAAGATGGCCTGTGAGTGTCTGTAGCAACAGTAGTGTTGTTTGTACTGGGAATCACAATATAGATTGTGACTAAAAGCATTTGCAGTAGGTCCTAGCACTGTAATGGGGGGTGAGAGGGATTGGGGGGAACTGGGGGGGGTCTTCCAGGAGGGGAATGTGGCTTTCTTATTACACTAATGAGACAAAACAGGAAATCAGGATCAGACCTCAGCTGCCACTTCCTTCCATCTCTCTTTCTGGCTCTACTATCCATCCCATCACAAGGCATTCCTTCCTTTTCCCTTCTGAAATTGATGTGATGAAAGCTATTAAGCCTCACACGTGCTTCTGAGAAATGTAGTCAGTCTTTAGGGACTTGTTATTTAAGCACAATGCTAATTGTTGCTATAGATCTCTGCCCTCAAAAAACTCACACTCTAATGGTAAGATAACATGTAAAATAAGCAAGTACATATGATTATACATACATATATACAGAGAGAGAGAGAGACAGAGAGACAGAGACAGAGAGAGACAGAGACACAGAGAGAGACAGAGAGAGAGGGGGGCAGAGAGAGACAGAGAGACAGAGAGAGACAGAGAGACAGAGACAGAGAGAGACAGAGAGACAGAGAGACAGAGAGAGAGAGAGAGAGAGAGAGAGAGGGAGAGAGAGAGAGAGAGAGAGAGAGAGAGAGAGAGAGAGAGAGAGAGAGAGAGAGAGAGGGAGAGAGGGAGAGAGAACACATAGAAAGGTAATCCTAGAGGAGAAGGCATTAACAATTAAGATGGATTGGGGGATATCTCCTGCAGGAGATAGAACTTGAGCTGTTTTGAAGGAAGGCAGGAGAGCCAAGAGGCGAAGGAAGAGAACATATCAGATATGGGACATAGCCATTGGCAAAGGCCAAGAGATGGAAGTTATTAATATGATTGTGGATAAAACACTAACCTATTTTTTTCTGCCTTAGTTTCCTTGTCTAGCAAAGTTCTTAGCAAGTTGGGGAATTGTTTAAAAAGTTGTGGTATATGAATGTGATGGAATACTATTGTGCTATAAGAAATGATGAGCAGGCATATTTCAGAAAAGCCTGGAAAGACTTACATGAACTGATGCTGAGTGAAGTAAGCAGAACCAAGAGAACATTGTACACAGTAACAACAAGATTATTTGATAATCAATTATGATAGACTTAGTTCTTCTCAACAAGATAATAATGCAAGGTAATTCTAAAAGATTCATGATGGAAAATGCTATCCACATCCAGAGAAAGAACTGATGGAATCTGAATGCAGATTGAAGTATATGAATTTCATTTAATTTTTTTCCTTTTGTTCTGTTTCTTATTTCACAACATGAATGATATGGAAATATGTTTTCCATCATTGCACATGTACTGCTTGTCATCTTGGAGAAAGAGAAGGGGGAAAAGGGAGAAAAATTTGGAACCCCAAATCTTTCAAAAAATTGAATGTTGGAAACAGTCTTTACATGTAATTGAAAAAATAAAATACTATAAAAAAATTTTAAATAGTGCCTATCTCTAAGGATAGTTGTAAGGATCAAACGAGATAATTGTAAAGCACTTAGTACAATACCCTGATACATAGTAGGTGCTTAACAAGCGTTTGTTTCTTAGCCTCCCATTGGGTATCTTATTCCCTTCTCCTATCACCACTTTCAACATTTCATGTCCATCAAAGTGACATGTAAGCTTCATTATAAATTTATCATGGTAGATTGATGCCCAGACTCCAGTTTTGCAAGTTTCACCCATCATGAGCCTCATACAATTGAGAAGATGGCATACCAGCCTTGTAATCAGATTCCTCTGGTTTCATCTTACTAAAAAAGTAGTTTCCTTATTGTAAGGAGTAGAAAGTAGATTAGTATAACTGGATCTTAGAATGAGTAGAGGAGAATAAAGTGTAAAACTGACAAACAAGGAAGGAGCCAGGTTTTGAAGTGCTTCAGTGTAGAACTGAGGACTTTGAGCTTGGAAATCCTGAAAGCCCGTATACTTCCCCCAAGAGACTTAGAATAGAAATGCACACACACACATACACACACACACACACACACACACACACACACACACACACATCCTTTCAAAAATAAATTAAAGATAATTAGAAATGAGAGATAGTCCTAACTGGAGAGATCTAGTCTCTGTCATCGCTCAAAAAAGAAAAAAAAATTTTTTTTATTTGTTTTGTTTGTATTTATATGAGATTTTACATATTTTGTATTTATTTAATAATTATGTATAATACATATTATATATAAATATATACATTATACATAATAATTATACATATTTATTTAAGAGACTGACATATTTTAGATGAGATTTTAATGAAATTGAATGGACATTTTGACAGGTAGGGGGTTGGAAGAATCTTCTCTAAGTGAGAAATAGGGAGGAGAAATAAAAGTTAGGAAACAAAATTATAAAAATATTAGATTAAGGTGAAAAATCATTAGGGAAGAGGGATAGATTGTGTAAGGAGGCACTGGGGGATACACCTAGAGGTATGGTATGGAGTTGGGAGGCAATGAATAATAGAAGCTAAGCATACATAGAAAGGAAAGAACAGGGGATGCTCTCCTATACTTACACACACACACACACACACACACACAGATTCTCAAGGGTTCAGGAGTCAGTACTACCTGAGGTCCAGACTGGGCTGTGTCCTTTTTGACCTCTTAAGGTCTTTCCCAGGTGGAGAGTAAAAAGCTTCTTTTACAAACAAGCCCACGCATGCTGTGACAGGTAAACCTCACCAGATCAATTTCTGCCCATTAAGCAGAAATGAGTGCATAGTCAAAAGAAAGGCATTTCTGCTATTGCAGCTTTTCCACATCCTCCTCTTCAATCACTTACTATCCCTAGCCATTGGGAATCCAACCAGCAAAAAGCTTCACTTCCTTCTCCACCCGCCTCTACGTACCTCTACCTTGTGCTTCCCTGGGGCCCCTTCTCAATCTCCTCTTCTGTGTGTCAAGGTTTCACCATCATCCCAAGAGCCCTGAGATAGCATCATAATGAACCAGCAGTCAATCAACTCATGATAATTCCTTTTAGGACTGGGGATGGGCTTCTACTATCAGATATCTGGGATGACAGGCTGCCAACAGTCAGAAGAACCTGTCAAGAGCAGCAAAATCAGTATATCGTTCCCTCCCCCTCCCACAGCAGACTGTGTTATGCAAAGTTGGGAGAAATGATGTCTCAGACCTATAAACTATTGCTTGGGACAGCTCATCAGGAAGTGGGAAGTGGGATTTGCTTGACTGGAACCCAATTACTTCTCCTCCCACCTTTAAACTAGTGAAGGATTTCAGGGTGGGACAGCCTCACAAATGTTGTAACAAATAAGCAGAGATAGATCTTATAAAACAAGAGGATTGTGGACCCAGGAAATGAAGGAACTCAATCTATTGCAGTGGGCGAAGGATTTTAGATGTGAGTGGTTTATCCAAAAGTGAGAGAGAGGATAAAGAGAGATGAAGGAAAGAAAGAAGAAAAGAAGGAAAGAAAGAAGAAAGGAAGGAAGGAAGGAAGGAAGGAAGGAAGGAAGGAAGGAAGGAAGGAAGGAAGGAAGGAAAAAGGAAGGAAGGAAGGAAAAAGGAAGGAAGGAAGGAAAAAGGAAGGAAAAAGGAAGGAAGGAAGGAAGGAAAAAGGAAGGAATAAAGGAAGGAAGGAAAAAGGAAGGAAGAAAGGAAGGAAGGAAAAAGGAAGGAAGAAAGGAAGGAAGGAAAAAGGAAGGAAGAAAGGAAGGAAGGAAAAAGGAAGGAAGGAAGGAAAGAAGGAAGAAAGGAAGACTTTTGAGGGTAGCCTTAAATGTGTAGAGACTCAGGTACTGAACTTCTATTTCATTGTTATATCTCAGAGAAGAATACCAATGTAAGTCAGCACCTTCATATAATTTATAATTTCAGAAATCTTAGAGACATCATAACTTGCCCAGGATCAAACAGCTAGTATATGTCAGAAGTAGACCAAAACTGTAGCCATGTTATCCATGTCTTGGTTCCAAAATGAGTTATGTGTCCACTATAGCTCTCAAAGACAAGAATAATGATCCTAAAATTTCCCATCTCACCCCTTTACCCAAGAACTGTTGCATAATCCTCAAAGAGGTCCAGTTCTCTGAATGATTTATGACTTTCTTCCAGAGAATGTAGGGGAGGCACAGAAGCCTTTCCCTCAGCAATCCAGGTACTTCTCAGGTAAGTCAGCCTTACAATCTCCCCCCACCCAAATATGAAGAGCGTAGCTATCTCCTAGGTTCTTGAGTATTCCAGTTGACTCATTATCACCAATGCCTTCTCTTCATTTGTTTATACAATTTATACACGTATACAAAGAATTAAATCTCTGAGGTCCCTTCCACTTCTAAGTTCTATCATTCTAGAAGCACAGAGAGTCTACAAGTTTAGCTAGGTCTCTGGATTCTTCCTATACCTATATTTTTCCTAGCTTCTTTTCCTTGTAGATCCTCTTTCTCCTATCCTCTGACTTTTTTTCATCATTGACTCCCCCCCACATACTTGTCCCTCTCCCATTTACAAAGTTAGCTAATTTGTATTCATGAGAATAAATTCTGGATCTGAAATAAAACATCCTTGCAATACTTTGGATAGAGTTATATTTTCAATAAATAATTGTTGAATTTAATTGAATTCAATAAAAAAGAATTTAATTGAATTCAACACTTCATCTTCATGCTACCAGAACAGAAAGTTTTTTTTAAAAAGTAAGTCAACCAAATTTCTATTCAACATGATGCTAAACATCTTTATATTTGGAAACATATGTATGACTTATTGAATAGTCTACTTCACACCCAAGAGTTTTTGGGTTTCTACCCTCTTCAGTTCAGATAATCCTTGTAGAAAAGTCAGTAATTCCAAAAAGTTGTGGAGGGGAGATGTAAGGGAGGAGAGAAAAGGCCAGAACTGTCTGGTCCAGCTAACTACATAGATCCAAGAATTTCATTATTATTTCATTTCTCCCCTTCACCTTGTGGCATGTAGATGACACCAATAAAGGTTCTCACCAAGGGTAGACATCATGTGAGCTTGGCCTCCCCCACAATACCCATTATGATAGCTTGTGTGTATCAAACATTTGTTGAACTAAAAGGATGGATAGATGGATGAATGAACAAATGAATGAAATTTTTGAATGTCTCCCATCTGGAATGTATCTACAAAAACCTAAGTGACTTAAAGATTTATCAATAATAAAACTCATTGAATATATGGAGTTCATAGAGGCTAACCTCCATTTCCCCTGAACTCAACCATCCAAAAGATCCTTTTGAGACTTGAATGAATAATTGGTCTATCCCCCAGAGATGTATTAAAGTAAACTTGTAACTTATCTCTTTCTCTATCGGGTATATATTCTACCTTTCCTTATTGCCTATCTTTTGGGCCAGTTGCCATTCTAACTTTTCAGTGGTTAGCCACACTCACAGAAAACAACTCTATTGTTTTAATAACTATAGCCCATTAATGTCCCCATAAGGGCAATTGTGGTGGACTTATAGAGCAGATAGAATTGTAAGTTTATGTGTTTTTAATGTTTATTAGTTTGATGTTATAGTTCCTAATGAAGATGGCAATAGGTGTGCCTCTGATTAGCTCACTGTTAAAGGCATGAAGAGTTTCTGCTAACAACCCAAGCTCATAAAAACTACTAAATAGCTTTTTCTCCATTTTTATGGGGCCAAACCTCAGATCCCCAATTGCATAAAAGGATGAGTAGGACCCACTAACTCCAAAGGGACTCCTAGCACCAGTCAACTCCATTCTCTTTAGTTACTCTCTGCTCCCAACTTAGAAGCCACCATGTCTTGTCGCTCCTTTCGGGTTAGCTCTGGCCGTCGAGTTGGCAACTTCAGCTCCTGCTCAGCTGTGATGCCCCAGAATCTGAACCGTTACCATACCAACTCTGTCTCCTGCCGAAGTGGTGTCAGCTTGCAGGGCTTGGGTGGTTTTGGGAGCCGGAGTCTGTGCAATTTTGGATCCTATTTACCCCGAAGGATGGCAGTAGGCTCTTACCCTGTCCATTCCGGGGTTGGTTTTAGATCTGGTGGCAGGATTGGTTTTGGGACTGGCAGTGGTATGGGCTTTGGATTTGGGCCTAGCCATGGGTCCTGTTTTGGGGCTGGTAGCAACATTGGCTTTGGAGCTGGAAGTAGCATCGGTTTAGGGCCCAGTGTCAGTATTGGCTATGGCTTTGGAAGACCTGGTTTTGGATACAGAGTTGGTGGAATTGGAGGCCCAGCTGCTCCTTCCATCACAGCAGTAACTGTCAACCCAAGTCTACTGACACCTCTCAACCTGGAGATTGACCCCAATGTTCAGAGGGTGAAGAAAGATGAGAAAGAGCAGATCAAGACTCTGAACAACAAATTTGCTTCATTCATTGACAAGGTATCTACACATCCATCCAGCTGATTCTCTTGGATCAGGATTACCAAATGAATGGATGGTTTTCTCTTTATTGCAAAAGGTCATAGAATTGACCAAGCCACTTGCACTCTCTGGGTCTGTTTTGGAAGCTTTTTTTATGTTTTGGGGGTCAAAGTTCTGTAATATAGGATACAGATTGAATGGAGTCTTAGTTGAACAAGGTGTGAGGTAGAAGAAGACCAAGGTATTTTCTATACATCAAACATCCAGAGGAAAACTGGAAAAGCTAATCAAATAGAAAAATATTTAGGCAACACAGGGCCCATCAGCCAGATATAGGAAGTATCTTGATCACTGATTTCTCTTGTATAAAACTATTTAAAGCCTGAGAGGATTTTTGCTGGCCACATTTGAATGTGAAAAGCAGAAAATTGGTATAGATGATTTGGTACATGTGGTGATCATTTCCAAAGAATCATCTGGCCCTTGGTTCTCACCCCTACTCCCTATCTATCCAAAATCATTTGTATAGCAAGGTCCAACACTTTGAGGAGCTTGGAAAAACTGCCTCAAACTCATGAAATAACCTTGAAGGTTCTGTCTCTTCTTAATTCCATGAAAGTTATTGAAGATTTCTTGTTTTTCTAAAGCTAGTATTATGGAGAATTGAGGTATAGATTTAAGTAATTCAGTATACTATATATATATATGTATATATATGCACATACATGTATACACATATATGTATATATATGCACATACATGTATACATATATATGTGTATATGTATATATGTGTGTGTGTGTATATATATATATATATATATATATATATATATCAGTATAGACAACAAACTCTAGCTTTATCTTTAGTCTGGATTTGGAAGAAATCTTTTAAGGTCTGAATGATCCAGATCATCATATCTAGCTTCCTCCTTCTACAAGGTGCAGAGAATCTCTACTTCTCCTTCCCCATAATATAATATAAGCAACATTTCTGTAGCATGATGGCTATAGAATTGGAAGAAACCTAAGGGGTTATCGTCCCAAGCCCCCTTATTTTAGAGATGAGGAAGGAAACCAGGGCCCATAAAGATTAATTGATCTGATCAGCCAATTTGGAGCCATCTAAGTGGCCAAATTAGATCATTCAGAAGAAATATAAACAAATAAAAATTATTCTTTGTGGGCTGAATAAAAGTCACTTTGGACCATGAAAAAGAGAGAAGGTACAGTTTTGTTTCACTTAGGGAAATGCTGATTCAACCTGAATTTCTGGAGGAGGTGGGGAATTGTGCCTAGTATATTAAATATATTCAAAGGTAAATGCAGTCAAAGGGAGTCGTTTCTAGGTCGAGGATAGCCTCCAATTTCAGATAATCCTCCAAGCCATCTCTCTGTGATTCTGGGATGTTTTTGAACTTTCAGAAAAATGTTGCATTGATTCTACTTTATGTGGATACCTATTTTATTCTGGGGAAGGGTTGCATTACCTTCTAGATCAATGTCGAAGAACCCAAGTAGAATCATCATCACCATTGGTCCCTTTCTTTTTAAGCTCCTGGCTGGCCTTTCTTAAGGATGCGATTCTTAAATGTTTGAGTAAGGGCCTTTCTTTTCAACTGAGCTTAGTTATAAGGAAACAATCCATCTCCTATTGAGCTAGGAGGTAGGGGATGGAGTAAAAAGAGCTAAGGAAGTAGCAATGCCAGCAAGGAACTGAAAGTAAGAATGAATCATGGACAACTGAGGTGAAGAGGTGAGATCAAACCAACTCTTCACCTCAGATCCTCTTCCTGGTTGGGTTTAGGTGAGATTCCTGGAACAGCAAAATAAGCTCCTAGAGACTAAGTGGAGCTTCCTCCAAGACCAGAAATGCGTCAGGAGCAACCTGGAGCCACTCTTTGAGAACTACATCAGCAACCTGAGGAGGCAGCTCGATGTGGTTGCCAATGATCGGGCCAGGCTAGAAGCCGAGAGGAACCACATGCAAGATGTCCTGGAAGGCTTCAAGAAGAAGTGAGTGTGAAAGGGGCATATTGATCCCAAGTGGGAAATCTTTGACAAGAAAGCCGGTGTTGGACAGCATTTGGAGGGTCTGGGGCCAGAGCAGGTGAGGACTATTTGAAAGGGTAATTGATACCAAGGGAAGTGAGAAGTATTGTCCATGACTTAGTAGGGGAAGAAAAGGTGATGCTGGATACTTTGCTACTGGTGATAACATTGATCTCTCAAGTTTCTTTTTACATTAAATATTCTGAGATTGTAGGAATCTGATCAAGGAAACTTTTTCTGAAACCTGGTTCTGTTTTTTAATTTGTGATAGTTTCCCTCACTTCTATGTCACCATTTTCCTGTAGAGTACAGAGTTTTGTCTTGGGTATTTGGAGGAGGTGAAAGAATAGAAGGAATAGAGAAAGGAAAAATGGTTTCCTCTCCGAGGTGGGGGTGAGGACAAAACTCAATACTATTCAAATAAAGGCAATTTGTTTGTGCAAATGAATTTGATGCAAACTGAGCAACCAGGGGGGGGGGTAGGAGTAGAGGTAGCTTTAAAGAGCATTTTAATCTGGATAGGGTCAATCAGGCTGGCAAAAGAGAAAGAGATATTCTTAGGGGTAGAAGGGAAGGGGAAACAATGTCTCAAAACAGGAGTATAAATTGTTATAAGATTTGTAGCTGATATGAGTGAAATCATCTGGCTGGATTAAAGGAGTAATTCTGGAGAATCATGGGTGACTGGCCTTGGTTTGGTTAAGGATCTGTAACTCAGTTCCCTTGTGTTTGCCATCCCAGATACGAAGAGGAATTGGTATTCCGGGCCAATGCAGAGAATGAGTTTGTGGCTCTGAAGAAGGTAAGAGCTACAGCTATAAGACAACTCTCAACAGAACAGACAAATGTTTTGTATAATGGATCAGGTCCCAGGTACTCTCAAGATGGATCTCAGAGTTACCATACCTAGATATAGAACCTCTGGAGAGATAGGGATTAGATAAATTGGCCTTCTAAATCTGGATTTTCAAGATTATCCCGTATTTATATAGCTATTAGGACAAAAAAATTGCATCTTGGAAAAGTGCTCCTCTTGCATTTTCTAAGCATTAAGGGAAAGAGTAGTAATAGAAGAAGGAGGATGAGGAGAAGGAGAAGGAGGAAGAGGAGGAGGGGGAGGCCGAGGGGAGGAGAAGGGGGAGGAGGAGGAGGAGTGGTAGTCATAGTAATAGTAGCAGCAGCAGCAGCTCCATCTCCATCCCATACTTCCATAACATTCAACCATTCAATACTACCACTGGGTAGTAGGCTTCTTAAACTAGTCCCAGGTTGGTCTACCTTCTATAGCCTTGGTCCTAGTTCTGAGGAATGGCGAACATAGGTTTCCTTCCCTCTCTTCTTCTTGCAGGATGTGGATACAGCTTACTTAAACAAGTCTGACCTGGAGACCAATATGGAAAGCTTAATCGATGAGATCCAATTCCTGAAAACTCTGTATGAGAAGGTAAATGTCTTTTTTATAGTCTTAGAATTGTAAACCCTTTTTCTCAATATCTAACTGGAAAATTTTCCCCGAACAAAGAGCTAATGTCAAGCCATTAGACTAGCTTTCTCTAGCTTTACCTGTTATCTGATATGGCATAGATATCATCAAAATCAAGCAAATGGAACTGACTGAAGAATACACAGTGTCCCCTCTAGAGCTACTATTTGTTTCTTATACTTTGTAGATTCCCTAAGGTTTAGAGATTTTTCTTTCTTTAAGATGTAACCAGTTCTCAAGTAGTGATGGGTGGATTATGTACAAAACACATTTGAACGAAAGAGGGCTTCTCTCTAGCTTCTAATATGTACATAAACCATCAACTATTGCTCAGCTAGTTTTGGGGCTCAAGGATAATGAAGGCATATGATGATTTTATTTTTTGCCTGCATAATTCAGAAAGGCAAATAGATTTCTGACCCCTCAAATTAACCAAATAATTGCAAATTCTAATAGAAGAGATTTTCTATTAGTCTATTCTACTCTTGAATTATCTGTGGTTACTTATGCCTGGTCATTCTCCTCTTGCTAACTTGTCTTGAGAATAGAGATTTATCTCATTTTTGGTGTGTATCTCCAGCACCTATGACATAGTGGGGGATTAATAAATGTTGGTTGATGATTGATAATTGATTTATGTAGGAGATCGAGTTGCTCAATTCCCACATCTCAGATACATCTGTCATTGTAAAAATGGACAACAGCAGGGACCTGGACTTGGATGGTATAATTGCTGAAATTAAGGCTCAGTATGAGGAGATTGCCAGGCGAAGCCGGGCTGATGCTGAGGCCTGGTATCAGACTAAGGTGAGCCACACAAAATCATTCCTCAGAAGCAGTGTTACATGTGTGTTGGAGGAGGGAGTGGGGAATGAATGGAGGGAAGGGTGAAAAATACTACTATGGCCCAGACCAGAGAGCTCCCTAAATCTGGATCTTTGCCATTGTCCCTTAAAGCTTTTCCCTACTCTACAAGATAAAAATTGATCCATGAACCTCTAGGTCCTGATATCAGCTTCTTACATATGGACCTCTGAGCTGGTTGAGTTCTCCGAATTCAG
The DNA here is from genome assembly GCF_048593235.1 of Sminthopsis crassicaudata. Taxonomy (NCBI): domain Eukaryota; kingdom Metazoa; phylum Chordata; class Mammalia; order Dasyuromorphia; family Dasyuridae; genus Sminthopsis; species Sminthopsis crassicaudata. The sequence goes on from NC_133621.1 coordinate 228,712,358, forward strand.
TAATTTAGTTACTTATAAGAGGCAGTGTGGTATGATGGATAGAGTGACAGGCCTGGCATCAGTATAACTTGTGTTCAAAGTAGTAATAGTAATTAATTAATTATTATTATTATTGAAACTTTAAGGTATCAGAAATTATCTGCTTTGATGTTCATAACAGCAAAAACTATTATTGTCCTCATCTTACAAATGGGGAGAGATAACAGGCTGAGAGAAATTAAATGATTTGCTTAGGATCACAAATCTAGTAAAATATATAAAGCAAAATTTGAACTCAGTTCTTCCTGACTCAAGGTTCAGAACTCTAAACCCTGTATCACCTAGCTTCCTCTAGATTAGACAACCATTTATCTAGCTAGTTGACTGTGTATTCTTAATCAACAGAAAATAAGACAAATTAACTGGAATAAGACAGTTTCACCTATCAATCAGATCCATTCATCCCAATAGACTAAAGTTTATAAAGGGTCAAAGGCAATAAGGAGATAACTGTCAGAGCTAGAATTCCAATACTCTTTCCTCATGACCTAGTCCCTTGGGGAGGGGGGGTCTGAAAGGGAAACATCACATTCTAGTTAGGAAGTAAATTCCAAGGAGACGTAAGAGAAAGTAGCAAGGCTTGAGTTTCAATAAAACAAGCTGTTTTCCCTCCCCATAGGGAATGACTTAGCAATGTTGGGTAAGAGAGATAGGGGAGCTTTAAAGCAACTTGTTAAATTCTAGGATGAAAAGTTAGAGCTGATTACCACTTAACCACACTGAAGACACTGAAAGTCCCCAGAATATAATTTAGTTCAGCTGTGTTTAAAGGGTAGTTAATGGATGAAATTTGGGCTACAAAAGAAATGAACTGAGTTTGATTAGGTTTAGAACTGGGGTACCTAAATGAAATTAGGTTATAGTGGCAGGTTCGGGGTATAGGGAGTCAAATAGAGCTCTCCTGCAACCCCTTTGGATTCGGTGCAAGGATACAGTTTTAATTGAGGTCTAGTGGCGGCGCAGAGTCCCCTATAAAGGAATTTACAGACCTGAAAACCTAGATTGATAAAGGAGGTTTATTTTGGGGTGGTTAAAGTCTAATTAATAAAAAGTGAAGGTAGAAATAAAAGGGCACTGGAAATAGGATTCCAGTGGGCAGAGATCCTTTGGCATGCCAGGCATAAGGCTGCCATGTTAGGAATCTCTGCAAAGAGAGAGCTCCAGTTTGGCTCTTTTATAATGAGAGATTTAGCCAAAGGGGCCTGTGGGTGGTGTCCCAAGTTGGCTCAGATCTGGATGGGGGTTGTGAGAGCCCAGATCTCCTATTGGAATTCAAAAGGGATATTTTTGACAGGATTTGTGAATCAAAGGTCCTAGCTTCTTAAATTGATAATGCATCAGCTAGAAGGGGCTAGAATAAGAAAGGAATAAATCAATCTGAAAGGATTAGTTTCTTAAAGGGAGCACAACCCACATCAAGTTCAAATCCAGCCTCAAACATTCACTATCTGTATAATTTCATGTAATTCACTTAAATCTCTGTTGATCTCAATTTCATTATCTGTAAAGTGGGAATTATAATAGCCTCTATTTCTCAGAGTGGTTGTGAAGACCAAATGAGATATTTACAAAATGCTTAGCACAGTTTCTCGTATATAATAGGTGCTATATAAATGCTAGCTATTATTACTAATGTTATTAGCTAGTAGGTTTAAGGGAAATGGAATCTCCCCAGCTTCTCCTCTTAGGTCTAATTGCGTGGGTTTCTAATAGACTCTGAGGACATTGAGTGAGGGAGGGGGGTGGCTGACAAAACACCTTGAGGAGGATGACTCTTAACTCCTATGCCTTCCATCTGACTTTGCTCTTACAGTATGAAGAAATGCAAGTAACAGCAGGGGTGCACTCTGATAACCTTCGGAGCACACGTGATGAGATTAATGAACTAAATCGCCTGATACAGAGGCTGAAGACTGAGATTGATCATGCCAAAGGGCAGGTGAGCACAGCCTTTAAACTGTCAGTCATCAAGGAAAGGGAGAGGGTGGTTAGACCCAAGAGTTTCTTCCTGTAGGGTAGACTTTCTAAAATCAGGTGAGCCAATTAGCCCCACCCTCCTTGGAATCATATGTGTACACATCGACTTCCTGCATACGGAGGATTAGGCCCATGGAGCAAGAAACAAGCCTTTCCCTGCTCTGTCTTGCCCTATCCTGCCCTGCCCAGTCTAACCCATTAGGAACTCCCTATTAGGATGGAAGGAGCTGCCCCATGCAGCAGGTCATAGACACAGAATGATTTGCATATATCTGTACACAAATATCAAATTAAAGATTGCTAGCTAGGGCTCTGAATGTGGGGAATGAAAGGAGGAACTAGGGATCTAGGGGACTGGTTTAGAAAGGCTAGAAAATGAGGCAGCTAGGTGGCACAGTGTTTAGAGCACCAGCCTTGAATTCAGGAGGACCTGAGTTCAAATGTGGCCTCAGACACTTAACACTTCCTAGCTGTGTGACCCTGGGCAAGTCACTTAACCCCAATTGCCTCAGCAAAAAAAAAAAAAAAAAAAAAAAAAAAAAGCTAGGAAAAGACATAAATAAAAGGAGAAAAAATGGTTGGAAAGGAGAGAGGGGCTGTCATATCTTGAGAATAGAGATTTATTTCATTTTTGGTTTATTTCTTTGGCACCTAACATAAAGCTTGGTTGATTGTTTGATAATTGATTTACGTAGGAGATTGAGATGCTTGAGGAAATAAGATTGCATCCCAGACAGAAAGGACAAAATGAATGAGACACAGAGGGGGCAGAACAGGAGAAATATAAGGTACAGGGAACTGCTTTGTGTAAGTAGGACAGAGAATATTCAGACCAACTGGCAGAAACACAAATCTGGGCATGAGAGTGGTGAGATAAGAAGTCTGAAGAAGGGATTAACTCCATCCTTCGAGTTGAGAAAGTCCATCCTCAGCACATCAACATGTCCCCAAGGTCTTTGGGAGTCTGCTGGACTCTTCCTAAAGAATAGGGACAAATAAATGCTCAATTTGCAACCCACAGCGTGCCAAGGTGGAAGCTGCTGTTGCTCAGGCTGAGCAGCAGGGAGAGAATGCTCTCAATGACGCCAAGGCCAAGCTGGCTGAACTAGAAGGGGCTTTGCAGCAAACCAAGCAGGACATGGCCTGTCAGCTGCGTGAATACCAGGAGCTGATGAATGTCAAATTGGCATTGGATGTGGAGATCACTGCCTACAGGAAACTCCTAGAAGGTGAAGAGAACAGGTGAGCAACTGGTGCAGAAGGACTGCCGTTAGACCTTGGGAAGGAGGTAAGACCATGGGCAGAGAAAAGGATGATCAATAGGAGATCATGAAACAATTTACCTCTTCAGAAAGGGGCAAGTAGACTAACTTCAGTAGGAAAGCATGTTTTTGACCCAATGAGGCCACTAATTAGCTCTGTGATCAAAGGCAAGTTATTGCCCTCTCTGAAATACATTTTCTTCATCTCTAATTGCGTGGGGAGAGCTTGGAGATTCCTTCCAATCGTAAAATTCTACTTTTAAGGGGCCATCCACCTCACTAAGCCATGAAATCCTTTTGGGGAGTGTCCTTCTGGATCAGAATTGATGATTTTGAGAATAATATTGCCCAACTTGTCAACTCATACATGTTTTAGGAATTTGGGAAGTCATCTAGGAGCAACTGCCTCATTTTATTACTGAGTAAACTGAGGTCCAGAAGATAGTCATCTATCCAAGTCACCCAGCTCACTAGTATCCAAGTCAAAATTAGAACTCAGTCCCCTAAGTCTCAGCTCAGTATTCTCACTATCTCTTCTACTTGACTTATCTTTTTTATCTCTTTCTCCTTAGGATCTGTGAAGGTGTTGGACCAGTGAACATATGTAAGAAAATTGCTTTGTTTTGTTTTGTTTCTGAAAGGGGTGGGGAAAGTGATGTAGGAATGGGTATAGTGACGGAAGTTATTATGTTTTTGCTCAAAAATCACATTTGAACCAGTAAAGTAACCTGCCAAGGCTGAGGTTAGTACTAGGATGAGCTAAGTTCTTGGCTAAGGATAGGGGTCTTCTCATAGCTGGCCAGGATTTCCCAAAGAGGCTTTCAAGCCTTTTTGGAAAGCATTTGAAGGACTTAGAAATAGGCTTGTTCAAACAAATCACAGACTTACCCTCCATGAGCAAAAACCTGGAGAATTACAGGAAATCCATTGGGACTTTGATCTGCTCACCCTCCCTGATGGCTGGCAGGAGGTAAAGGCTGAGTTGAAATCTAACCTTCCTCAATAGGACTCTCTTTATTGTTGCCAACTTAAATGCTCAGTGTACTGTAATACCTTAATCAAAGAATACTGGACATAGTTAAAGAAATGATTGAGAACCAATATGTTGTCCAGGATCCCATTAATTTGTCAAGTGTTTACCATTATTGCTACAATAATGTGCTGTTATTGTAATAAGATATTATTGTGTTATAATCAATACACAGGATAAATGCTATAGTTGTTCAGAGAGGGACATCTTCAGGGGGGGTCTGGAGTATTAGTGGTGGGCTTCATGAAGGAAATGGCAAATTGAACTTGGAGTTGAAGGCTGGAAAGGATTTATATAAGCATGTGAAAAGAGAAGGTATCTGGATGGTTTTTTGATGGCTATGTATAGGAACTATTGGGCAGCTACATAATGCAATGGATAGAGATCTGGGCCTGGAGTCAGGAAGATTCATTTTCCTGAGTTCAGATCTATCTCATATACTCACTACCTATGTGACCTATATGCCTTAACCTTGCTTGTAAATCCCTTAACCTTGTTTGCCTCAATTTCCTTATCTGTGCAATGAACTAGGAGAAGGAAATGGCAAACCACTCCAGTATCTTTGCCAAGAAAATCATAAATGGGGGAAAACCACTCCAGTATCTTTGACAAAAAAAAATCCTAAATAGGGTAAAAAAGAGCCAGAGATGACCCTGAATGACTGAACAACAATAAATAGGAATTAGTGATGAAGAGAGGCTATTAGGAATATCTGAAAAGATATACATAAATGCCACTGGTCTCAAAATCCAAAATCTGCATAATTTAGAACCTCATTCCTCCCCAATCCTCTTACACACTTTGCTTTGGGCTAAACTGAAATAACTCCAAGTATCTGTATATTTGTAACAGCCAAATTTTCTTTTTCAATTTTTATCTGGATTTTTACTCTCGTCTTTGACCTGTCTTTAGACATGACCAACCATCCGGTTGGGTAAGAAATTGAGTAAGAAGATTTTTGCTCTTGTCTTTGACCTCTCTTTAGACCTGACCAACCATCTGGTTGGGTAAGAAAATGATTATGAGCTGAGCAGACAATAGAATTTTAGTCATATGACTCCCATCCTACCTTGACTAAAATAGACCTTGAGGGAGTGAGTATATATGACTATGTGTAGTAGAACTCTCACTTGCCTGGAGAGATGTTAAATAGCCAATTCACAGTGTTGAGGCTGTAATTTGGTCTGGCAGGTGTACCTTGATCATATGGATAGGCCTGGGAAACAGTCCAGTATTCTAGAACTTGTCATTTCCCTCTGGACCCTTTCCCTGATGTTTCCTTTTCTTCCGCAGCTGTGAGCAGTTCCAGAGGTGGTGTGATATGTGGCCCAGAATCCTTTGTCTTCAGCTCCTCCCATGCCCGAGGTGGGTCTGGCTTCTCTGCAGGTAGCAACACCTGCACCCCGAGCGGGCTCCAGAGTTCTGGGGGTGCCTGGAGTTCTGGTGGCTCCTGTGGCACCGGCCTGAGCAGAGGATCTAGGATTTCTGCCAGAGGTGGGGATGGGGCAGTCACTAGCGGAGGGAGCTCTGTGATCATTGGGGAGACCTGTACCCCTTGCAGTCCCTGTCTTCCCACTCAAGGCTTCAGCAGCAGCAGTGGCAGCCGGAGCGGCCGTAGCAACACTGTCCACTTTGGATCCACTACCTCACCCTGCAGGAACAAGTACTGAATGAAGAATCCAGGATGCTTTACTGCCTGAGAGAGAGAGAGAGAGAGAGAGAGAGAGAGAGAGAGAGAGAGAGAAAGAGAACTACGCTGAAACCCAGAAATGCCTAAATATGGACTTTGTGGATGAGATGCCCCTAAATGAATCCCCAAAATTCTTCCTTCTGTAGAGGAGCTATCTTGTGAATTATCTGGAGCCACAGTTTGTCCCAGGTTAGCTCTCTCTCTGTGAACCCTGGCAGCTCCCATCAGTGTGTATTCAGAATGGAAAATTAAAATTAATTTGCCCATGAGACATAGTTTTAGGAAGGTCAATCTGCTGCCAACCAATGTTTACATGGTCTTTCAAAGCCAAAGAAATGGAGAAGACAGGGTAGTAGGTAGTACAGTAGAGCAGTAGCTAAACTGAACTCAGAGGCCCTGGGTTTGAATGCTGACTCTGCCAATTATGAGCTATATAATCTCAGCCAAAACCCTTTATTTCTTTGAGTCTCAGTTGGTTTAATGTGAAATTTGTACTAAATGACCTCTGGTTTTCTCTCAACCAGAGACATTTCTGGTTCTGAATCTTTAAGCCTATTATTTTGGCATTTATTTTTAGCTATCCCTGCCCCTGCTTCCCTCTATTTGAAGCAGAGTAATTGTTCTTAATATAAATTTCTCTTGTCCATACTCCCCCTACTCTCTTTCTCTCTCTTAGGCAAAAAGGAAATTATTTTGACCCTCTTTCCTGTTTTCAAAAGTCTCTGCTATTTTAGATCCCTTTGGGCCGATCTCTCTCCAAGAGAGTCCCTCGGTTTGGAGGGTTGGGGTTGTCTGTCAGTGGTGGACACCACTGAATCTCTCAGAAGCTATGTCTGTCTAGTGTGTGTATGAATGCTGACTGCTAGATACCACGTTTCTGTTGCTGAGTTCTAAGTCTGCCATTGTAGGATCTGGCATTGTACAACTCAGTTCTTTTTAAGGCTGTTCTTGTTATCTCTGGGAAGGATGGATCTTAGGATGATCCTCTCTGGCCCATCTGACTGGTGGGAAGTCAAGGATGATGCTTTATCTTCCTTCTCAGAGGTGGTTAGAGAGGCTGGCTACTTGCTGGCACTGGGAATGTATCAATCAAGTTGTGAAGGGAGGAGAGAAGGGAGGGAAGGTGTTTATATGCACATATATATTGTTCCTTGTATTTTCTGGTGTTTCCAATAAACTTGCCAAGCTGACTAAAAGGACTTTGCCTTTTTGCTTTAGGGATTCTTTTTTACCAGAATGCAAAGCAGGCACTAGACTTTCAAATCAGACACCTCTCAATTACTCAATTTTCAGAAAACCCTAGGCTGAATACAGTATTAGGCCTGGAGTCAGGAAGACACATATTACTGAATTTAAATCTAGCTTCAGATACTTACTAGTTGTGTGACCCTGAGCAAGTCATTTAACCCTATTTTCCTCAGTTTCCTCATCTATAAAATTAGCTGAAAAAGGAAATGGCAAACCACTCAAGTATCTTTGCCAAGACAATACCAAATAAGATCTCAAAGCATCAGACATGACTAAAAAATGACAACAACAAAGAGAAGCCAATCTTGAGAATATGGCAGAAGACTCTGCCCTAATCCCAAATAGAACTTGTCATTGAGCAGAGGAGAGAAAATGAGTAACAAAGGCTTTGAGAAGACTTATAAAGCCCCTAAGTATAATCAATAATTTACATGTGATCCTGAATAAAACACTTTTCTCCTCTGAGCTTCCACATATATAATATAAGATTATTGGGCTACATAATTTTTAGCACTATTATTCTTTAGGTATAAATAAACACAAATTGGGCCAGTTGGGGGAAGGGAAAACAAGTCAGAGTTCATCTGAGAAGGTTTCTGGGTGAGGTAAGTAATGGAGAAATGGAGGACCTATTTTTGAAAGAGAAAGGCCTAAAATGCTAAAGAGAAATAGAGAGTTAAGAATAAGGATTAATCCAATTAAGAATTGGATCATTAAAAATTCTGATTAAGAATTATTGAGAATAATAATCAACCCAATGACCAAAAAGAGCAAGTCATAGACCAAACACAGGGAATAGATCCCCCTGAATGAAATACAGGATTATGGTAAAAACAAACAAAAAACAAAAAACAAAACAAGGCAGCTCTTGAACTGGAGACAGACTTATGACCTTTATGAATTTCTTGTTGGCCATGAGTTGGGCACTTGAGTTGAGAGACTTGTTCTCTAAACACTATACCCTAGTGTTGACAGGATTGCCCATTTTCTTGGCTTTTCTTTGGGCTCTGTATTCACAGGAAAGTTCTCTGTCAATCTTGAAATGTAAATTATAATTCTCCAGCAATGTCCCCTTCCTACCATGTTTATTTCAGTGCACGGCATCAGTGCAGAAGCTTTCAAATTTCTACTAACATGTGGGAGAATTCTGGGTCACAGATTGAAATTTAGTTTAGTTTGTTAGAAGTCCTTGGTCTGCAGTTCTGTTCAGCTGTTTCTAGGGCTGTCCATGCATGCCTTTTGGGTTTTCTCAATTTCTGCCAGTGCATCAATGTACTATTGCGTATCTGTCTCATCTCTCACTTATACTAGAAACTACTGACGGGAGGGTACTTTGTACCTCACAGCATATTCTCCCAGGCAAGGATTTCAGCCTAGTTTTAGTGCTGCATTTTATTTTGGAAATTTTAAGGCTCCTGAGCAACTCAGAAATTAACCATCCTATAGAGGTTAAATGATTTGCTTTGGGTTCTAGAGTGAGAGCTGGGTCTCACATTCCAGGTTCAAACCATAGAAGTTGAATTCTAATCTAACTACCAACAGCAAAAGTCACAGAGAAGCCCAGTTCTTTCACATTTACTCCAGAAAAGATCTAAATCTCACAACTGATCAAATAAGGATCAAGAAATCCAAAGGAAAATGATAGAAAATGCCTTCAGCTAGAGGCCTGAGAAAGGGATTTGATCATGCATGCCAGTACGAGTTCAGGTAAATCGTTCATAAGTCTGATAATGCTTTGACATACAAGACTTGTCAGGAACAATTAATAAAGATATATGAGGACATGAGCTAAACCTGTGGCTTCATTTGTATAGAAATTCCCAAGTAAGAAAACTCCCTATACCAATGAAGGTAGACATGTTATCTGTAATTTATGTACTTTAACTTAGATAGTTGTCTAGCTCACTGCAGTGAGGGGCTGTTACTTGCTCAAGGTCATGCAACTGATGGGGGTGTGAAATTGTGTTCCCTTTTGATCTGTAAAATTAACACTCTGAAACTGTGTTCCCTTTTGATTTTGGAGTCTCAGGCCCTCCTGGGAAAACATATCTCCCCAGACAAGTTAAGGGTCGTTAAAAGCATCCCACTGAGCTTTTGGGGATGCCAGACCCTTTCGGGAAATTCCCATTGGAGATCTGGGCCAGATATTGGCCCAGGGGACTCTAGGCCTGGGGATTTTGGCTTTCTTTGCCAAAAGGCAATTTCTGAACTCATTCATTCTTTGCAGAATGTCCAAAGCAGGACCCTGCCCACTGAGAAGGCATTCTCTTCTCAGTGCCAGCCTCCATTTCCCTAATAGGACTTTGCCACTAAAGTCTCTTGACAAAACTGGCTTTCTATCTAACAATAAACTTCCATTTTTGTCATTAATATTTTGGGTTCATGAATTCTTTCACAAAGAACCTGTGCCTCCAACCAAAAGGGAATTCCCACAATTCTCTGATTGCCACTAACATCATCACAGCCAATATCTTCATAGTTTCAAGGTAAGCACTCAAGTCAATGTACTATATTGTCTCTCAGTATAAAGGAGAGAAAATCTTGGGACATGCAAAAAATAAGGATTTATGGTAAAACATTATTTACCCTGTGAAATTGAGTAAAAGCCTGAGATTAAAAAAAATAGAATCTTAACAGAATAGGGAACTTCCAAATATTTACAATAAAATGATCATAACTCACTGATGCATTGTTGGTGGAGTTGTGAAAGAATACAACCATTCTGGAGAGCAATCTGGAATTATGCCCAAAAAGTTATCAAAATGTGCATACCCTTTGACCCAGCCGTACTACTACTGGGCTCATATCCCAAGGAAATACTAAAGAAGGGAAAGGGACCTGTATGTGCCAAAATGTTTGTGGCAGCCCTTTTTGTAGTGGCTAGAAACTGGAAAATGAATTGATGTCCATCAATTGGAGAATGGTTGGGTAAATTATGGTATATGAATGTTATGGAATATTATTGTTCTGTAAGAAATGACCAACAGGAGGAATACAGAGAGGTTTGGAGAGACTTACATCAACTGATGCTGAGTGAAACGAGCAGAACTAGGGGATCATTATACACTTCAGCAATGATACTGTATGAGGATGTATTCTGATGGAAGTGGATATCTTCAACATAGAGAAGAGCTAATCCAATTCCAATTGATCAATGATGGACAGAATCAGCTACATCCAGAAAAGGAACACTAGGAAATTAGTGTAAACTGTGAGCATTATTATTATTATTTTTTCTTCCCAAATTATTTTTACCTTCCGAATACAATTCTTCTTTTGCAATAATAACAACAACAAAATTCGGTTCTGCACATATATATTGTACCTAGGATATACTATAAGATATTTAATATGTATGGGAATGCCTGCCATCTAGGGGTGGGGGTGGAGGGAAGGAGGGGAAAAATTCGGAATAGAAGGGAGTACAAGGGATAATGTTGTAAAAAAAAAAATTACCTATGCATATGTACTGTCAAAAAAAGTTATAATTATAAAAATTAATAAAAAAAGAGAAAAAAATGATCATAACTTAATAGAAATTGTGTAATGTATATACAGGAGTCAAGAGAAACTTAGAATGATAATACATTTGAGCACTTGAAAGAAACTAAACAATAATTAAGGAGTTACTCTGAAATAAAGGAAGAAGAGAAAAATGTCATTTCAGAATCCTAATGTTTTCAGCGATCATGGAGAGGTCTGAAAGTGTTTTTATTCTTTTTTGATGGTTTTAAAGAAAGAAAGAAAAAGGAAGGGGAAAGGAATATATTATGAAGAGATGTAGAAAGAAGAAAAGGTATTTATTATTTCTCATACTTGGGTCTCTGGAACAGAAGAATATGAAAAATCTGAAGGTGAGAACTGATTCTAGGAAAAGGGTGGAGTAGGTCAGAAAAGTTTTGGCTTTCCAAATTTCCTCTACAAAGAAAAAGACAGAACATCACCCCAGAGAGAACATAGAACAGTAGAAATAAACAAAAGTCAGAGTAAAACAGTTGTTATCTAAGACAATTTGAGAAGGCCCCCAGGAAAGAACTGATTTCCATTGGTAGAGATACAGCCTGAGTGAAGTACAAAAGATGATGACTATCATCATTATTTGGGTAGTTAAAATAAAGGCTGAGTTGAGTATGATGGAGTGAATCTAATAAAAATAAAGCCATAGAAAGAGAGAGAAAAAAGGAGCAATTATCTCTTATAAATGAGGAATAAAAGAAAAATATTGTATAGAAGAAGCTAATAGCAGGGAAAGTGAGAAGTACTGGAGCCTTACTCTCATCAGGAATGAATTAAAGAGGGAAATACACACACATACATAGACACACACATATGTATATATTACATAATATATACATATGTGTGTGTAAAAATCTCAATTCAGAAAGAAATAAGAGGGCAAGGAGATAGGGCAGAAAGAGAGGATAAGGGATTCGAGTATGTTAAGGAATGGGAAGGCAAGGTAGCAGATAGAAATAAGGGAGAGAAGTGACATTGACCATATGTCTTAGGAAATTAAAAAAAACTTTAGAAACACATTGTGAAAGCAAAAATATTCAACCTTTTCTTTTTGATCACATTACATTTTTAAATAATGTAATAAAAACACTTGAAGAAAAAATTTAAATTTAAATGAAGATTAATTAAATTCTAAAGAATTTGGTAGAAATTATCTTTGGTAGAAGAGAAGAAATAACAGATAATTTCATCAAATAAAATAATGATGAAATATATCAAAATTTAAGGATATAATAAAAGTTCTCTCTCTCTCTCTCTCTCTCTCTCTCTCTCTCTCTCTCTCTCTCTCTCTCTCTCTCTCTCTAACTGAGTTTCCTCATCTCTCCCAGGCTAGAAGCATGTCAGCCTTTCACAAAACTGATTCCACTACTTAATGGCATGGGAACTAGGAATTGTTCTGTTTCTGAGAGAGGAGGCTAATTCTTCCCTCCTTAGGCAGCTGGGTGCTCCTCTCCCATTCCTGAGAGTTTACTATATTGTATCTAACTTAGTATGTAGATGTTCATTCTGGTTAGTCTGCTGCTCAAAATTCCTAACAAGTGATCCATTGGCCTTAGCCTCCCTGATAGCAGGGAACCAGATCACTCTGGCTTTCATTGACTGATGAATAATAGATTCCAGACTAAACCCCACTTGATCTTTGGGTGGTAATAGGCTCAGAGTGAATGTAAATATTAATGGTTTCTATTTTAGCCAGAAACTCTTAGGGTCTTTCCTTCCCAGATTGCTATTGAGATATAGATAGAGGGATAGATAGATAGACAGACAGACAGATAGGTATGTATATGGGCATACAGATAGATATGTACATGGATAGGTGTGTGTAGATCTATATATCTACACACATACATATATGAACAGACACGTTTTAATAGGTAGAAGGGGCCATTTTATGCCTTATTTCTTTTTTATTATAGCTTTTTATTGACAAAACATCTGCATGGATAATTTTTCAATATTGACCCTTGCCAAAACTTCTGTTCCAACTTTTTCCTTCTTTCCCTCTACCCCCTCCCCTAGATGTTATGCCTTCTTTCTTTTTTTTTTTTTTTCATATCTATTAGTTTTTATTTACCGGATATTTTCATGGGTAATTTTACAACAATGACAATTGCCAAACCATTTGTTCCAACTTTTCCCCTCCTTCCCCCCCCCAGATGGCAGGTTGACCAATACATGTTAAATATGTTAAAGTATAAGTTAATTACAATATATGTATACATGTCCAAACAGTTGTTTTGCTGAACAAAAAGAGTCGGACTTTGAATTAGTGTACATTTAGCCTGTGAAGAAAATCTAAAATGCAGGTGAACAAAATTAGAGGGATTATGAATTCTATGTAGTGGTTCATAGTCATCTCCCAGAGTTCTTTCGCTGGGTGTAGCTGGTTCAGTTCATTACTGCTCTATTGGAACTGATTTGGTTCATCTCATTGTTGGAGAGGGCCATGACCATCAGAATTGATCATCATATACTATTGTTGTTGAAGTGTATAATGATCTCCTGGTCCTGCTCATTTCACTCAGCATCAGTTCATGTAAGTCTCTCCAGGCCTTTCTGAAATCATCCTGTTGGTCATTTCTTATAGAACAATAATATTCCATATTATTCATATACCACAATTTATTCAGTCATTCTCCAATTGAGGGGCATCCACTCAGTTTCTAGTTTCTGGCCACTACAAAGAGGGCTGCCACAAACATTCTTGCACATACAGGTCCCTTTCCCTTCTTTAAGATCTCTTTGGGATACAAACCCAGTATATGCCTTATTTCTTACCTAGTCTTAATCACTAAGTGGAAATTACTGCAGTCAAACTGAGACCTGTTAAAGACCTTAGCTTAAAAAGGTCAAGGCCTCCCACTGCATCTAAAGCCATTTCCAGGTTTCTGAATGGCTTTGGAGTAGAACATGAGTCGTGTGTCTTTGCACAGCCCTCCTTCACTTTAATCCAATTTATGTCATAGCATCCCTTCCCTGATGTCCTGGTCCTTTTTGAGAACAAAGGACCAACCAACAACAACAACAGGGACTACAGATATAAATCTCAGTGTCTGAACCAAAGCAGTCTTTAGGAGAAATTTTATGTTTATAAACCATCAGTTCTTAAAATGTGGTCTGTGGACTCCTGGGAATCTCCAAGACTATTTCAGAGCATCTATAAAGTCAAAACTATCTTCACAATAATACTAAGATGTTGTTTCCCTATTAAAATAATTCTCCTTGGCTCATTCAACAATCTTTGCATATATTTGGAAAAATAAAAGCTCTAGTAAAAATAAAGTAATCCATGCTTTTCTAATGACATATTCATGTGAAGCTGCATTTGTAACATATTTCAGCTAAAACAACCTGTCAGAAGAGATCAAATACAGAACTAGATGTGGGCCAGACAGGACTTGATCCTAGGTCTCTTGGTTTCAAATCTGGAACTCATTCTCTATTCAGTGCCCAGCATGAGTCTATCATGACATTAAAAGATTTCTAAATTATCTAAAAGTAAACCTGGGGATTATAAGAATGGCTCAATAGATGAGATTCAAAGACCCCAGAATGACCTTAAATTTCTTCTACTGTTTTTTTTCCATTTGACTTATAGCCTTTAATTTTTATACTACAACCATTTCCCTGTTATCCTCTCATTGAACCCATTCTTTTAACCTTCCTCCCCTCCCTCACAACCCTATTTATTCCAAAATCACAATTTGCTTTTAAAGGTTAAGTAAAACCAACTAATGACTTTATCTGGTAGTGAGTTGCCTATCCCACATTTGCAATCTCCTATCTTTCTATATATGGAGAAGCCTGATGTTTATTTCATTCCGTTTTATAAGACTGGGATTTTTTACTGTATTCATCAGAATGCAATTGACTTTAAATATGATTATTTCTGTCATTATACACATGAATGTTACTTTCTTGGCTCTGCTTTCTTCACTTTTCATCACTTCACACTAGTCTTCACTTGTTTCCTTTGAATTCCTTCTATTCATTGCTTTATGGCACAACAATATTCCATTACATTTATATGAGACAATTTCTTTAGCTGATCCCTAATTGATGAGTATCCAATTTATTCCTAGTTTTTTGCTTCCACAAAGTGTATGTAGAGTATATATACTCACACACATGAATACATACATATACATATGTTCATATTCTCTCTCTGCACACATACACACACACACATACATACACACAAAATCTCCACCACATGCAAATATATAAGATTTTTAAAACTCTCTTGGATTCCCAAAAAAAGACAAATGGCTCATGCTTTCTTTCAATCTCTCAGAGGGTAGGGAAGCAATTAAACCATGTAGATAATAGTTAAAGTTGTTTTTAGCCCTTAGTCCATTTCACAAAAGCCCCAGCCTCTGTTTCTCCTTATTTTCTTTTTAAAAAAAGCCTAGAAAAGGTTTTAGGCTGGAAAAGTATTATTTCTTAATATTTTTAGAAAAACTGAAAGAGGAGGTTTTTTAAATATGTGAGCTCGGGATGCTATTGACACATGAATTTCTGCTTGAAGAAGTGAAGCTTAGTGATAAATCAAGCCAATATTATTGCCATTGTTGTCAATCACTCCTCCTATCACCACTATCACGATTACTACCATCATTATTACTACTACCACTAATAGCACTACCACTATTTATTAATATTATTAATGATAATTTATTATTATTATTATTATTATTAATACAAGACTGTAAATACAACCCTCAATTTGGGAGATTCCTAAGTAGAAGACTTTTCTATTAAGCATGATTTATTGTAATATTTTTTGTTTATATAGTGAGTTAGCTTTCTTTGAAATATTACAACTTGTATCTTTATAAGTTTATATTAAAGGTTAGTCAAGTCTCATTTTCTTTCTCCTTGTAATAGCCTTTACCTCCAAATAAAGATAACTTTCTCTTTTTTCAAGATTGTACTTTGGCTAATCATTAGTATTAGTATCTAAATTGAATACTTTAATGTCTGCCTTGAGCTAATCTCTACTTCCCCCTGCCTGTGGCTGATTACCATCCTTAAATTATTTATAAGCTTTTCTATTACTGGTCCTCCCAAAACTACTTTTTCTCTTTCCCCAATATCTTCTGAGGCTGTTGAAGATCTTGATTTTGTAGGAAATTCTTTTTCTCCCAAAGACAAATCATGGAAAGTCTTTCCATGAAGTCAGGCATATGTGCTCTGGTCAGTTAAGACACACAACTCTTAAAAAGAAATAGGTCTTTAAGATACACAGCTCTCTATATAAGTCTCTGTCCAGATTCAGAGACGCATGCCCTGAATCTAGAAATATGGCATCCCTTGGCAGCTTTTACACTTTCTACACTTGCTTTTGATCTAAGAGCTAATTATCTATAATCCAAGTCCTTCTAAAATGGCAACTTTGAACACAGTTGAATTGTATATTGGGTTTGGCTTTTGTGTTTTAGTGACAGAGAGGCAATATTTACCAGATAGTGATCCATTTCAAGATCTTTACTGCTAAATGTTGGGGAATGGCCAGAAGATACTAATGATCTTTCTAGCCTTCAGAATTATCCCCACAGTCCCAGGAAATAAAGAGAATGGAATCAGCAGAAAGCCTCAGTTCTGTAGGTCTTTCTACTTTGAACATGACCCTGCCCTTCCTTTCTCTCATACTTTCTGTTACTATTCCCAGAGATGAGCGGATATCGATATTATACAAATATAAATGAATTCTCAAATGCCTTGCTATTGCAATAACTCATCTATGCCATCATCACCACTTTCCAAGGGACAGCCAATTCACAAGTTGGAAATTATTGGCGTGAGAAATTTAGAACTCCTTAGTCTGAGCAATGAATAGAGAACTGATGAATGTTGTATTGCCTGTGTTCCAATTGCTATTTCTCATCTCCTTCTCTTCAGCCTCCCCAATTTCTGAGAAATAAAGATATTGAAATTAGTTCATTTAATAATCCCACAATGTCTTCTAAATGTTCAAGTGAAAGAGTCAATCAATGTGGCAAGCTTCATTGTCTCATTTTAAGAAATTGCCACAACCACCCCAAGTTTCAGCAATCACCACCATGATCAGTCAGCAGCCACCACCATTGAGGTAAGATCTTCCACCAGCAAAAGGATTATATCATCAAAGTCCCAGATGATAGCATTTTAAACAATAAAGTATTTTAATTAAGTTATGTACATTGGAATTTTTAAGCATAATATTATTGCACACTTAATTGACTACAATTTAGTATAAACATAACCTTTAACTGCACTGGAAAACCAAAAAATTCGAATGATTCATTTTATTGCGAGATTCACTTTATTGTGGTGGTCTGGAACTGAACACACAATATCTCCCAGGTTTACCTATAATAATAGTTAATATGCATATAGCACTTAGAGCAGCTATGTGGCACAGTTAGGAGCATTAGCTTAGGTGTCAAAAGGTCTTGAGTTCAAATGTGAACTAGGGCACTTACTAGCTGAGTGTGACCCTAAACAAGCCATTTAACCCCGTTTGCCTCAATTTCCTTATCTATAAAATGAGCTAAAGAAGGAAATGGCAAACTCCTATAGAATCTTTGCCAAGAAAACCTCAAATGGGATCACAGAGATTTAGCCACAACAACAAACAGCAATCTTATGTTTATAGAGCACACTACAAATAACTCCTCTGACTATAACAACAATTCTGAGAGATTGATGCTTTTATTACTCCCATTTTACAAATGCAGAAACCGAGGCAGGCAGAAATAAAGCAACTTGCCAGGGGCCACAAAGCTCATATATATCTGAGATAGTATTTGAAGCAAGGTCTTCCTGATTTCAAGTTTAGTGTTCAGTATCCCTTGCACCATCAAGCTATAATGTAACTTCAAGAGAGCCAGAGAGTATCAGAGGTGTTGAGGCAGAAAGTGTTGCTAAATCTTAGTTCTACCAGCCGATGGTCTGGCTCCTCATAGCTATTTAACTCCTGATTTGTTTCATTTCTCAGCGGGTCTCAGTTTCCTCACCTGCAAAATGAAGGAGTTGAATGACATTATATCTTCTGAGCCCCACATCTGTAGTTCCATGCAAGGTTTGGATTTGTTTTTCTTTTGTTTTAAATCTACACAGCAGCCTAAGCCCAACTCTCTGGGCAGAATCCATCAGGTTTGGGCTCCAGGACACCTGTAATTATAAGGCTTGGGTGCCCTCTGCTGGTCACAGTCTCCATGTCACTGATAACAGAAACAGGATAGTGAGCAGAGCAGTGCCCAGAGGAGCCTGAGTGACCACTACCTTTGAATGCTGGAATAAACACCAGGTTCATCCCATTTCAGCCCCTTCTCACATCTGACACTCTAGAACCCTCCCCATTCCACTTTTGGCTTTGCTGCTTGCCCTCGATGAACTAAGAACTAAGTGAAATGCAAAGCTAAATGAGATATGAGCTCTGACCACAGGGAAGCTGACAGCTTTGCTCGTCAAGTTAACAAGCCTCTGAGAAACATCCTAACCATGACTCCAGATTCTGAAGAAAAACTGAGAGTACAGTGTGTGGATGAGCAGAAATGGGTTTTTAAATCTCAGATCCCTTCCTGGTCCTCAGTTTTACTTTTTTCTTCTTTCTCCTCTCTCAAAGCAGAGCTCTGTTTTTATTATGGTAGAGAAGAGGGGAGACAAAAGCCCCATCCTGGGGAATTCTGAGTTATATTGAGAATGTATGGTGCAGAGATGCAAGGCCAGGACCAAAAGTGGGTAGGCGAAGGAAGGAAGGAAGGAAGGAAGGAAGGAAGGAAGGAAGGAAGGAAGGAAGGAAGGGAGGGAGGTAGGGAGGGAGGGAGGAAGGAAGGGAAGGAAGGAAGGAAGGAGAGAGAAGAAGGGAGGGAGGGAAAAAGGAGGGGGGAGGAAAGGAAAAAGTAGGGAGGAAAGGAAGGGAGAGAAAAGAAATAAGAAGGAGGAAAAAAGGAAGGGAGGGAGAGAAAGAGAAAGCAAGAAAGAAAAAAGAAAGGAAGAAGGAAAGGAAGAGAGAAAGAAATAGAAAGAAACAAAAGGAGAGGAAGAAGGAAAGAGAAAGGAGAAAGGAAGAAAAAAGAAGGAAAAAAGAGAAAATGAAGGAAAGAAAGAAGGAAAGAAGGGAGAGAAAAAGAAAGGCACAAAACAGAGAAAGTAAGGAAGAGAGAGGGGGAGGGAGGCAGGGGGGAGAGAGAGGGGGGGAGAGAGAGAAAGGGAATGAGAAAGAAAAGAAAAACAAACATCTTAAGGCAAGGAGAGAATCCTGCGATTAGGGTTAAGGAATACATAGTTTGCTAATTCTTAACTATGTGAGATTGAACATTTACTCTCTCCTTTCCAAAGTGAGCTTCCTCATCTATAAAATCAGAGTTAAATCGGTTTTATCTTTCCCAGATTTAGAACATATGATATTATGGAGGAAAAATATAGATTGTGGGGAGAGTGAAATGAAGAAAAAAAGTTTGGTTTTTTTCGGTTTTTGTTTATGTACCAAGAGATATATAAAAGAAAATTTGAGAGGGGATGGTTATAGAAGGTTTTCTGGAAGAGGTGCAGGTGAAACAAGGTTTAGAGCTAAAGACTCCTAAAATTTCGAGTTTAAAAGAATTATGGAATGCAATCCCTTCTTCTTACAAATAAGAGAACTGGGCCCCACAGAGGGGAAATGATCCACTAAAGGTTACCCACATAATAAGTAAATGAACATGTTTCCTGACCTACTTCCACACCCTCAACCCTGAACTCCCAAAATTGAGAGTTCTTGCCTATAGATCCCATGGAGGGGAAGCCCTGGACTAGTGGGGGGGGAGGGGAGAGGGAGGTGTGAATAAATTTCCCAGGACAGGGAAATGGTCTGCCCACTTTTTGTCCTGACCTTTCATCTCTGCATCATACATTCTCCATGTACACATCATTCTGCTGGGCATTGAGAGTCCATCTGAGGAGTCATTGAGGCAGAGTGAACAGTTACTCTTTACAGCCTCTTAGTTCATTCCTGCTGCTCTGACCATCACTGCTATTCCATAATGGCAATGATTCAGTTCTGGGCCCTGAAAGAAGCTAATTAAACTTTGAATAATAAGGCATTCCCCTACCTCAAATGGGTGAGAGTGGCTTAGACAAATGGGTTACAAATGGAAAAAGCCCAGTTGATTCTCTGGATCATCATGGGAGTTTCAACTGGAAGGAAATACAATCACATAGTCTCACTCCCTTAATTTTATCAATAAAGCCCAATGATTGTAAAGTGGCTTCCCTAAGATCAGAGAATGACCATCTAGTCCAATCTATCCTAAAAAAGAAAGCCTTCTCCTACATCCCTTAAAGCTTGACATCCTTCCTGTTAATCTCCAAAGAATGGGAACCCACACCCTCTTAAGGTAGCCTATTAAACTTTTGGGTATCTCAAATTGTAAGGAAGTTTTTCCTAATACAAAGCCAAAATTTGCCTTTTTATTACAACCATCCCTTGCATTTAGTTTTTTTTCATCAGAGGCCAGGCAAAACAAATATAATTTATCTTTTACTGACAGTCTTTCAAATATTTAAAGACTGTAGTCTGTTTTCCTCTACTCTACAAGATTCCTCTTGTCCTTGTCAAATATCCCCAGTTCTTTCTACATAACTTCACATGACATAGATTTTGACATGTTTTCTACTTTCTGTGATCCCAAATACGTTTCTTTGGTCACTATCTGGTCCAGGGGTCCCCTGACTCTCTGAATGTCTTTCCAGCTCTTTCCGATTATCTCTCTGTTAGTGCATGCATTAACTAGATTGATATTATTGCTTTCTAATACTCTTACTGGGATGCTCATTTCTTTCCTTATAAGATCTTCAACAGCTTCTTATTGCATAAGAGACAAATTCTCCAACCCACCATTCAAGACCTGCTGTAGTTAGACTTGTAGTTGTTCAGTCATTTCAGAATCATTGTGACTCCATTATTTTTTAGGGGAAAATACATTTATTATTTGCTGTTTTTGAAAAGCATTTCATTAGTATTGAAATTTATATTTCATTAGTATATGAAACAAAAATCATTAAATAGGGCAAATTTTGCCATAAAATTCTCTTCAAACCAACTGGTTCTCTTTTATATATTAAGATAAAACAAGATTCCTTGAAAGATGAAACTTTATGTTTAGACTTTAATCATTAAAGCATGACATAGAAAAATGTATATTCAACAAATATGTTTGTCATGGTAAAGGAGGATATCCAGAGTAGAGCCTTTTTAAAAAATAGCTTTTTATTTTCAAAATATGTACAAAGATAGTTTTCAACATTTACTCTTGCAAAACCTTGGGTTCAAAATGTTTTTCTCTCTCCTTCTCCCAACCCCCGCCTAGATAGCAAGTAATCCAACATATGCTAATTCTTCTATATGTATAATGATTCTATAAAATTATCATGCTGCACAAGAAAAACAGATAAAAAAAGAAAGAAATGAGAAAGAAAGCAAAAAACAAGCAAACAACCACAAAAAAGGTGAAACCACCATGTTGCAATCCATATGCAGTCCCCATAGTCCTCTCTCTGGATGCAACTCTATCACAAGTCCACTGGAATTGTCCTTTCTGAAATCATCCTGCTGATTGTTTCTTATAAAACAATAATATTGCATAACTTTCATATACCATAACTTATTCAGCCATTTTTCAACTGTTGGACATCCACTCAGTTTCCAGTTTCTTGCCACTACAAAAAAAGGACTGCTACAAACATTTTTATACATGTGGTTCGTGTTCCCTTTTTAAAAATCTCTTTGGGAAACAGACCCAGTAGAAACACTGTGGATCAAAGAGTATGCACAGTTTGATAGCCCTTTGGACATAAGTTCTTTCTAATTTTCTCTCCAGAATGATTGGATCATCCATTCTTAGCATTCTTAGCAAATTAATATTAGAGTGGTTTGCCATTTCCTTCTCCAGCCTAGTTTACAGATGAGAAAACTGAAGCAAACAGGGTTACGTGACTTGCCTAGGATGACATGGCTAATAAGCATCTGAGGCTATATTTGAACTCAAGAAGATGAGTCTGACTGAAGGCCCAGTACTGTGCACTTTATAGTGTGCTCTTATTTAGTCAGACTAGACCCTGCCTTTTCAGTTTCTCTCCCTTTTCTCCTCATGTCTATTCTCTGCTCCAGCCCAATTGAACTTCCCCAGTTTCAGGCTACCCTAGTCAGTGATCCATATGAGCCTTCCGGGAACAAATTATTTTTTGTTTTATTTTTCTGGTTATACACATATATTCACTTTTTAAAAAAATGAATTATATTGGGAGAGAAAAATCAGGACAAAGTGGGAAAAAACCAAGAGAGAAAAAAACAAAATCAAAAACAAAAGGAAAAAAAGTGAACATTAGCATTTTTGGTTTACATTTAGTCTCCATAGTTCTCTCTCTGGATGCAGATGTTTTATCCCAAAGTTTATTGGGACTGCCTTAGATCTTTGAATCACTGAGAAGAACCAAGTCTTTCACAGTCTTTCATCACACAATCTTGCTGTGTACATTGTATTTCTGTTTCTGTTTGTTTCATTCAGTATCAGTTCATGTAAATGTTTCCAGGCTTTCCTCAAATCAGCTTATTCCTATTTTTTAAAGAATAATAATAATATTCCATTCCTTTTATAAACTGTAACTTATTTAGCAATTCCCCAATTCATAGGCAATTACTCATTTTCTAATTCTTTGCCACTACAAAAAGAGCTGCTACAAACACTTTTGCATATGAATGTCCTTTTCCTTCCTTTCTTTTTTCCATTTTTATACCCCTTTGGGCATAGTTCCAAATTGCTCTACAGAATGGTTGAATCAGAATAAACTTCTACCTTCATCATCCTGTTGACTTTTTTCTTGTTCTTCAAAGCTGATCTCAGGTACCAGCTTCTCCAAGAAGCCCACACATAATCTTTTCAGGTAGAGTGAATCCTTCCTCCTTCAATCTCCCTCCTTGAGTTTTCTGTATAGATATCTCATCATGTGTTAGTTTATATTACAATTTTTCTGTCTGCCTCATCCTCGTACAAAATTGAAATCATAGGGGACAAGAGTTATCTTTCTTCATTAAGATCTTTTGTTTTGATGTCCAACTACATATGAAGCCTATTTGAAATCCCCTTCTCCCATGTCACATTCAAGTGGATGCTTAGTGAATGTTTCTTGGATTTAATTAATTTAAGTGCCTCCATGAAAATCTGCAGACCATTTCTTGGGGCTCCACATCTGGGACTACCTTGAGACCAAGTACAATATAAGTAGAATAAAATGCACAAAACTATACATTTCATGCAAGGACTTCACCTTTCATAAAGCTCATATTTATCCCCATGATGCATAATACAGTGCTTTGCACATAATAGGCACTTTTAAAATGTTCATTGGATTGGGGAAAAAAAAAAAAGGAAGGAATTGGACTGGGAGAGGGATCAGATCATATGACTGGATTAGGAAAGCCTCCAACTCTCCTCTGATCTGCCTTGGCAGACTTCCCAGAAGAAAAGGGAATTTTGAACTCAGCATGAAAGATGACAAGGAGCAGTTTGGTGAGTGAGAGAGTGAAGAAGGATGTCCTGGGACTTCAGCAGACCTTAAAAGAAAACTTAAAAGTGAAAGGAGATGGAAGAAAGAAGGAAAAGGTGGAGAGGATGAGATTGAGGATAGTTATCTCAGGGAGCCTTATAATATTTTGTGAAATGGATTTTAAGGGAGTCTTAAAAATTACATAGTAAGGAGAAGAAAAAGAAAAACAGAAGAAAAATTTGAACTCAAAATATTGTAAAAATGAATGGAAAACTATCTTTACATTTAATTGGAAAAATTATTAAAAAAGAAAAAAGAAAAAAAATCTTTGAATGCTGAAGCAGAGACAAGTTGATGAGAGAAGGTGGGGATGGGGAATTGGACAGCTGTGTAACCTTGAACACTTCCCTTTCATGAAGCTTGATTTCCTCATATATAAATTGAAGAGGTTGGAGCAGATCAACCCTAAGTTGCCTTAAGGCCCCAAACATCATGATTCTATTACTAAGCCCTTTGTCTTGAATATATACATATATGTATATGTAAAGATATATACGCATGTGTTTATTGTACATGTGTATATGCATGAATATATACCCATACATGTATGTATAAAAGCATATATGTCTATATGTATGTGTGTATGTACATATGTATAAGTAAAACATGGGACTTGGCTCACCACAAGACAACATCCTCTGAGGTATGGAGAATAGGAATTTTCCAGCATCAAAAATGCAGGTTTTTAGAAATTGAATTTTAAAATGATTTAAAAAGAGACTTAAAACAGTTCTTTATAAAACTTTATGCATTGAAATTAATAATAAATTTATTTGCAATTCATATCATAAAAGTTTGGTGGGTTATATGATATTCAATACTGAGGTTTTTTAAATGTAGTTTAAAATTTTTAAATACATTCATCTATGTGGAGTAATATTTAAAATCTTCCTTTGTGTACCTTCATATAAGCACCTCCTTAGGTTGCTCTCTACCTTGGCTACCCCTATGGCCAACCATACCAGGAAATTTTCCTGAAAAAAAGTAGCATTTCCAATTCTCTTTCAATATTGGAGGAAGATGGTTCCATGGACTTTGTTGGAAAGGGCATTCAAGGTATAGGGTGTACCTGGGAGAATACTTGAGGGCAAGGGGGGAAATTCCACAAAGAAGATATGACAAATTACCTTGAGGCAAGAAGAAGGCTTAGGTATGGGAGGAGACAATTAAAGTGAGGCTAGAAAGCTTGGAAGAAGCAAAAAAAGAGTCTTTAAAGTTGCTTGTTGACACAGAGGTAGCTAGCTCATGATGGCTCACCCAATGAACCCAGAAGTCTTCCTGGAAGAAATAGCTTGGTAGGGCCTTTTTGAATGATGGAAAAGAGACAGTCACTAGGGTTTTCAAGGCACTGTGTATAGCCTAGAAGAAAGCTTATGGAGAAAAAGGAGTGAAAAATATATATAAGAGTTGGGGAAGAGGGGCAAAGTGTGAAGGCTGAGACTTAGGAAACATGAAGTCACCTGGTATTTCCTTTGGAAGATAGAAAACATAGTACCATCATCAGAAGAGATCTAACTTCATCCAACTTAATTTACAGATGGTAAATCTGAACCACAGAGGAAAAATGACCTGCCAAGATTACATAGTTCATGGTGATCTTTCAGCTGAATTCAAAGACCAACAGGATAAGAGGAAGGTTTGCCTTCTTCAAGGGTGGAACATCTGAAAACCAGAGCCTCCAGTGAACCTGAATGAGCCTATGGAACAATTGAGTCCAAGTGTTTATGCAATCTGGCTATTTTTCTCTTGTTCAGCAAATTCAGGGGAGGGGTGTCTTGGAATCAGCTTAAAATGACTTTGAGGTGCTGATTGTTAAATTTTCAGTGTAAGCATTATTTGCAATGTGGAAATCAGCAAATGGCACCTGCCAGGATTTGATTTATTTTTCTGGTGATTGTTGTCTAGATGTAAGATAGTGATGAGGGAAAATGTTGATGATGGAGAGTGTATCAAGGATATTTCTTTTTTCAGAGCTTGCTGTTAAACATTCACAAACATACTTGATTCAGAGACAACAGTCTGTCCCTGAAACAGCCCAATTTCTCCCCTTCTTCTAGGGAGAAGCTCTCCTAAAGAAGTTTTCCCTGATTAACAATGATGTATCCTTCCTGACTTGCCCCACCACTACCACTAAAGATCATCCTCCACACAGAAAACACTCCATTCCCATTTACAGTAGATTATGGTGTCTCTCTGGGTCTAAGGCCCTAGCTCTACTATAAAAACTCTTTAGAGTGGGAACTGCTCCTTATTTTGGTTTCTCTAGCATACTCCCATCAACCCCCCTGCACACAGCACTGGACTTTTCACACAGAAGAGCAATCCAAACAGATGGGGCAGTGGTCAAGACCAGTGGTCAAGAAGGTCTGACCTTCTCTTCAGGATTCTACTCTCATAAACCCACTGTCACAAGAATAGGCAGGGATAGAATATAGCTTCTAAAAGTTCCAACAAAAGTCAAAGAAGGTGGGGAGGAGAATTATAAGAGAGGTGTCTAGGAGGGTGTGGTTTTTATGAACATGGGCAGCATAAGTGAAACCTTCGATGTCTCCAACATTCCCACCCCCTTCTTCTCTTCCCATCTGGGGCCACTCCTTACTTCCTGACTTCAAAGTTGTCTTAAATCCCACACCCCCAGCCTTGTTTCTTGCTTCCTGTCCCACAGCAATCAGTCAGTCAGCAATTTGCAGAGTACCAAAATGTGGACACAAGGATTAGAGAAACTTGGACCTTCCTTGGCTTTTTCCTGGCTGTGTCCTCTGAAGCTAGAATGGCACCTCTCCTCACCTCCTATCTTAACTGACTTCTTTCTAAACAATTCAGATCTCATTTTCTGCAAGAGTCATTTTCCAATTCATTCTCCCCTATACCTCCTCACTTACATTACCTTACATTTATACCTCTTGAGTGCACATAGTTGTTTTCATGCTCTATAAGCTCCTTGAGGATAAGGACTAATTTTTTTTCATTTTTTTTATATCTCCAGCATTTAGCACTGTATGTGGCACATTGTAAGTGCTTTATAGATGCTTGTTGATGTTAATTTTGATGAAGGAAGCGTGGGGAGTTTGGTGAATATCACAGTGTGTAGCTTTTGTCTTATTAGCACCCAAGTAGAGTTGACATTTATACAACTCTAAGATTTATATAGATATAGATATACATACATACATACATACATATGAAAAGAGCATTGTTCTGAAAGTCATAAAGCCTGGCTTCTAATCCTTTTACTATGTCATGAGATGTCATGGCACTAGCTATGTGTCCTGTCCTCTCTCATCCATGAAATATGGGGGTTGAAAGCTCTTAATCCTATTTGAGTCATGGATCAATTTGGCTCTCTGGTGAAGTCAATTTACCCTTTCTCAAAATAATGATTTTAAACAGGCAAAATAAGATAGCATTAGAAAGAAAACCTATTATATTGAAATAAAGATATAATTTTCCCATTCATATTCATGGACCCCTCCAAAATTTATTCACTGAACCCCTTAGAGATTTGTGGACCCCAGAATAGAAATGCCTTTACTAAATGAGCTCTAAAGAACTTTTTAACTCCAAAATCTATTATTATCCCAATTTTAAAGATACAGGAACTCAAGACAAGTTACCAAAAGACACACAATAAATAATGAACACCAAAGGTGGGTGATCTTGAAGAGAAAAAAAGATGATAATTATTGGGGACAATATGAAGAAAAAGATTTCCCATGCCTTTTAATTCTTCTAAAAGATGGGCCATTTATGAATTATCTGATTAAGGCTGCTCTTCTTTTCTACTGGTTATCTTCTGAATCATTATCCATTGACAGATAGACAAAGCCTATCCTTCCCTCCACCAAATACTAAATTCACTCATACCTGAAAGAGAGACAGAGACAGAGACAAATAGAGATAGAGAGACAAAGAGAGACAGAGACAAAGACAAAGAGAGACAGCACCTCGGTACAGATAAATAGAGCTTAAGACATCCTACTGAGGGTTTAAAGGAAAGGTGAATATAAATGATTATACAAGAAAGGCCATTAGAATAAGCTGACAGCATGAAGGAAGTTTAATCATTGTACTCTTCTTAAAGTTTTAAGGGTTCAACTATATGAACTGTCTCTCATTGCCTGGGAGGAAGAGAACATATCCTCTTAGTTTCATGGATCCCTGTAAGTAGCCGCTGCTTAGTAAACATTAAGGTAATAGCAATAATTATGCTAAGAAGTGGCCCAAGGACACATGAGGGGCAGCATGAAGAGCTTTCAGGGCCTTGTGGAGCAAGAAATTTAGAGTTCCTGGGATTGAAGGAACCACAAGAATGCATCCTCTTCATCTTCCTGTCCTTAAATTTTCTTGGATGGATGAACAATTCCTAAACTGGAGAGGGAACTGCATTATCCATCTAACTGGCACCTTTTGGATATTTAATGTGGGTAAATTAAAAGGGGTGTTTCTTTTAAACAACTGGAGAAAGATGCCCAGAGCACGTCCTAACAGGGCACTCTGGTGTCCAGAGACTGGTTCTCCAACTTGTGGTTTTTCTAGACTCTTAATTTCTCCTTTCAGCCATTTCATGTGTCCTTGTTAAGGACAACCAAGTCTTTTGAATGGTCCAAGGAAGTGTTTTGTGGGAGAAGAAATAGAAACAATCTTTAAAGATTTTCTGATGGTTCTTCTGACCACAGATAATATAGTGAAGGTGCTTTGAGATTTCACTGAGAAAGGAAAGAGAAACTAGAAGCAGGTTTTCTATAATCTAGGAGGGAGCAAATAAATTATCTCCTTTGTCTTCTATTGTCTATAGACATTGTGGGAGGCAGGAAGAATAATCAAAGTGACCTCTCGGAGTCACTTTTCCAAGCACCAAGGTATAGGTCTGGTACTCTCCAGGCTTATATGACAATGGAAGTGTATTTAATTCAAGAATAAGGAGAATTGATAGGAGGCTGGTCAATCCCAAATGAAGACAGCAGAAAAATGTTATGACTTCTCCAAAGTTTAAGTCAGCCCTAGAAGTCCAACTTGCTAGAAACTTTGAGACACCTAATATCTTCCATGTCCCCCACAATTCATCTTCTGACCACCTTGTTTCTGGTCTGTTTAGGAGTTCAGCTCAGTTTCTGGGTGTGGGTTGGGGATACCTCACAGGGAGACTGTGAAAATTAATTACTTAATGTATGTAAACGAGCTTTGAAGATGAAAAGTGCAAACATACAGTGTTCCTAATAACATCTTCAATACTCTTACATCGCCCCAGAGCCGCCTCTGAGCTCACCATTAAGATGAGTCCTTGGGGAGTTGCTGGCAAACTCCCCAAGCTAATAAACAAGATAAAATGCCTTTTCACTCCTTTTATGCAGCCAACCCCACCTCTGCCCACTAATAAAAGGACCTAGCCGGATCAGAGAAAATAGCAGGAATCTGAGCCCCACTCTCTTGCTGCTGGTACCCGTCTATTCTCCGTACTCCATCACTCAGGCTCCACCAGCAACATGTCTTGCCGTTCATATCGTATCAGCTCAGGATGTGGTATCACGAGAAATTTCAGCTCTTGCTCAGCTGTGGCCCCCAAGACGGGCAACCGCTGTTGTATCAGCGCGGCTCCATACCGTGGGGTGTCCTGCTACAGGGGCATTACTGGCTTTGGCAGTCGCAGCCTATGTAATGTGGGGTCCTGTGGCCCCCGAATCTCCATGGGAGGATATCGTTCCATTGGTTGTGGACGGAGCTTTGGCTACCGCTCTGGCGGAGTGTGCGGACCCAGCCCCCCCTGCATCACCACTGTGTCTGTCAACGAGAGCCTCCTGACCCCCCTTAATCTGGAGATCGACCCCAATGCCCAGTGTGTGAAGCATGAGGAGAAGGAGCAGATAAAGTGCCTGAACAGCAAGTTTGCTGCCTTTATTGACAAGGTCAGTGTCACCTCCTAGCCTCTTCCAAATCATTGGAAACTAGGATCATAGATTTAGAAACTTAGAAGACATTTTAGATGCCACCAAATCAGCCTATTTTACAAATAAAAAAAATTAGCAGCTCAGGAATAGCAGAGATAGAATTTTTACCTAAGTCTCCAAATCACTGTCCCATTCTGCAATGGGGGCATCCATCTGTTGCACTGTGCTATCTCCCATATTTCATGTAGAGATGAGCATTAAGCAATAATATAGAGGGAGAGCACACAGGTCTCTGGGAACTGCCAGTCTGATGAGGAGAATGGGACACACTCAGAAAGCAGAAAAACTACAATAATACCGCAAACTGCCATAACATTTATACTTTTCAAAAATATAATCTTGTGCTTTATCTCATTCAATACTCACAAGAGTTCAATGAGAGAAGACTAGATATGACTATCTCTGTTCTAAAGATGAGAGTCTGGGTGGGTGGTATAGGAAATGGCTTAACAGCTTTTCATATCTTTAGAACTAGAAGGTATAGTAGAAATCAGCCAGTGCAACCCCATCATTTTATTTAAAAAAAATAATTTAAAAATGAAACAATTACCTGGAGCAAATAGTCCTAAGTCAGAAATAGTAAGTAGAAAGAGCAAAGATTTAGGCTTAGACTTTTTGATTCCAAATGCAACGACAAAGATGGAAATGCTCTTTTCAATAAAGGTCAGATAGGAAGAGCAAATAGTCCCAAATCAGAGATAATAAGCTGAAAGAGCAAAGATTTAGGCTTAGACGTTTTGATTCCAAATGCAACGTCAAAGATGGAAATGCTCTTTCCAATAAAGGTCAGATAAGTAAGCCTACTTTTCCACAGTCCTCCAACTTGCCAGTGATCGATTCAGGCTGCTTCTCTAGTCAAATTTCTTCTTGCTTTTCTTGGGGATGCATTTCCATATTTGATTAGAGGATAGGAAATCATGGAAAGAGATGTATTTTGTTCATTGTTCAACAGTCAGTGGAAGAAAGGAGACTAGGGAGAACCAAATGACAAGCTTCTGCCCTTCTTCCTGGTGGCTATCTGGGTGCCCATTTTGTAGTATTGACCCTAACAGCCTCACTAATACTAAGGTGTCCAATGATATATTCAGCAGACAGACATTTCTTAAGTATCTACTACATGCAGTGATGCTCTCTAAGGTTACTTAAAGGCAATAATGGTTTCTTCTCATATATGTATCTTCAATTGGCTTCAATGTTTCAGGCACCAGGTAGAGTCTTCCCTAAGAAGGGCAAAGCTCACAGAGATGTAGAATGGAGCCTGCTTTTTTGTGTTTTCCTTCACAAGAAAACAGAGGACAGTTAGGGAATAACTTCTCTCTGGCAAGGATGGCCTCCTAGAGATGAGGCTGGCTTGCTCTCTTGGGGGCAGTGGCTGGTTACAAGCTCTCATTATATCTCTTTCTCTGATACCATAGGTCCGGTTCCTAGAGCAGCAGAACAAGCTTCTAGAAACCAAATGGAACTTCTACCAGAATCAGAGATGCTGCCAAAGCAACATGGAACCTCTGTTCAATGGCTACATTGAGACCCTGAAGCGAGAGCTGGAGTGTGTGGAGGCCGACAGTGGACGTCTGTCCTCTGAGCTCAATCACATGCAGGAGGTGTTGGAGGGCTACAAGAAGAAGTGAGTGTTGGAGGGAGAGGGAGCCAAGAGGTTTTCATGGGAGGTGACTGAAGCATTTCTAACAACTTAGAGAAATTGGCAAGGGATTTTAGTGAGGGCAGAGAGGCTCATTATGAGAGTGATCTGAGACTAACAATTTTACCTCAGTTACATGAAAAACATGGGCACATGGTTTGAGTTAACAAAATAGTAATATAGTCTATAGAATTAATTTTTAGCAGAAGTAAGATTAGAAATGTAACAGGAGATTATAAGCCTGTTTAATTTCCTAACAATTCCCAAGTCAATTTTATGAAAAAAATCTCCTGATCCCTCTATATTCCCTAAGGAATGGTTTGTCCCAAGCACTGGCTAATATAAAATCTATTTCTATATAGTTCTGAAGTGCTACGGCTGTCATCTCTTCTCTGATAGAATTGTGAACTTTCCACTGCAATGAGACTCCCATGATTGAGTCAAGCTGGCTTGGCCAAGAAAAATGGGAACATTGGGGTGGACAGAGGCTCCAACCTGAAGTGTATCACAGAAATATAAATTCAGAGTTGAAAGGGACCTTAGAAAATATGGAATCCAAGCCCCTCTTTTTATAGAAGAAAAAATCTTAAGAGATTAAGTGATTCATCCAGTTAGCTACTTAACCTCTTACTTACAGCTATTAAGTGTAAGTGATTAACACTGACTGTTTAAGTGACTTATACAGCTCAGAACTCAGGTCTCAGTCAGGAAGCATAATCTATTTCCAAGCTACTTCTTTTGATTTACCTGTAAATAATACACAGAACAGATATGGGACAGAACAATAAGGTTATAGAGGAACCTTCGTTTTGATTGTTGGACCTGGGCTTTGAGGCTCAGCTTACAACGTGGTCCCCACTCCTCAGCTTCTGATCTTCTCTCTCCCCACATATCCAGGTATGAAGAGGAGGTGGCCCTTAGGGCCACAGCTGAGAATGAATTTGTGGTGCTAAAGAAGGTGAGTAGGACAAGAGAAATGGCAAAAGCATCTGTCCTTCCAGCAGTCTCTTTGGGGTGGGTTCCCCATAGTCTGAAGGGACTTCCATGGAAGTCTGCCAACACACACTTCCCTTCTTCCTTTCCTCTCCACTTTCAGGATGTGGATTGTGCCTACCTGAGGAAATCTGACCTGGAGGCCAATGCTGAGGCTCTGACAGAGGAGATCAACTTCTTGAAAGCCCTGTATGAGGAGGTAAGAGGAATGGGGAGGGAGTGGGCAGCCAGCCCCGGGGCACAGTCAGGGTAGATGGGCATGTGTGTATGTACCTGAGAGGATGCTTGCACATGGATAGCCTTAATAGATATGTGCCATTTTCATGCTTGTCTGTGCTATGAATGTTAGTCTAGTGGACTAGTGATTTCATTTGGTGTCAGGGGACCACGCAGGGTCTTATGGTCTGTATGCATCACTCAGGACATGAATTCAGGTCTTCCTGACTTTAAGAATAGCTCTCTGTTATTAATATAGATTATTACATTATATATTATATGTGTAACATGATATAATAAAACAATCTAATTATATATAACATGTAATATAATAAAATAATAATATAATTATTAATATAAATACAGAATTTCAAGCTGGAAAAGAATTTACATGTAATGTCCATGAGTGACAGCGTTTATATGCATATATAAGCTTGTAACTTTATGTATTCATTATGCAAGCACGTGGATCTCTTGTGGTATAACTGTGTGTGTATATATGTGGGAGAGTACATGTGCTTGGCTATATGTGAAATAAGGTACACATCTATATATATGTTTTCTTGTTGGGAATACATGTATATGTAAATGCACGTGCAGAAATCTGTGGCTTGAGTCCCTGTCTGCCTCATGGTCCTCTGGAGGAAGGAGGTTCTGGCCTGAATATGTTGGATGTTGGCCCCCACAGGAGATCCGTGTCCTCCAATCACAAATCTCAGACACTTCAGTCATTGTCAAGATGGACAATAGCCGTGATCTGAATATGGACTGCATCGTGGCTGAGATCAAGGCTCAATATGATGACATTGCTAGCCGCAGCCGGGCTGAGGCTGAATCCTGGTACCGCACCAAGGTATGGCAGTAGCTTCAGATACTTTGGCACTTGGGTCAGATATGGTATATTACTCACTTTTCTACTTTAAGGCTGAAAGAATTCTTTTATCCCAACAACCTTGTGAGGTAGACATTATATATACTGTTATATCCATTTCACAGCTGAAGAAACAAGAATCCCCAAGAATGGATATTTCTTGCTCATTGTCACATGGCTAATAAGTGTTGGAGCTGGGACTTGGACACACAGTTCATTCTTTCCACCACACCATGCTGAGCTTGTTTGTAAAGGGGATTTCTGTCTTTCAGACATGTTTCAAAGGGAGAACAGCCCCCCCCCCCCGCTTCTCCCATAGCCCTCAAGTCTGCACTTCAAGGAGGAAGTTATACCTATGTGTGTTTTCTTGATCCACTCCAATTCTGTCCTTCTCATGCCAATATCACATGGTACAACACACACATACATACACACACACACCACACACACACATACACATACCACACACACACACACACCACACAAACACACACCACACACACACCACACACACACACCACACACACATACACACACATACACACACACCACACACACATACACACACATACACACACACCACACACACACACACCACACATACACACACACCACACACACATACACCACACACACACACACACACACCACACACACACACACACACACACACACACACACACACACACACACACCACACACACACACACACACACACACACACACACACACACACACTCTACAGGCTCTATCAAGTGTGGGCAGTATGTCCACAATCTAGGGCTCTCTAGGGCCCAGAGCTCTTCAAGATGGATAGATTCTCACAGTTATGTGAGAAACATTTCCAAATGGAATTTCCAATCCACCCACAGGGGTGAAGTCAGAAATGAAAGAACAAAGGGGCAGATTGAATGTTAGAAACATCAATCTATGAGCCTCACCAGAAAGTGTTGAGTTCTCAGCTTTATACCAGATTGTATTCTTTGACTCACAAAATGGTATCGAAATGAATATGCTAAGCCAGGGAATGAATGTCAGAAAACTGCCTTTTAGTGAGCACAAAGCAAAGAAAACCCATCAGGAAAGTTATCATATTTAATCCATCCCAGTAAATGAAGGAATGTTATTTTTTTTTCTAGTCCCAATTTCCCAGCAAATGGGTTTTTCCTAGTCCAGTTTTCTAATTATAACAGTGGTATGACCTCTGGTAACCCACCCAACCTCTCAGAACCTCAATCCCACTATCCTAGTTTTTTTGATGAAATAAAACCTTAGATGAATCCATCAGGATGAAGATCTTCTTATCTACAAAATAAGAACATTGGACTAAATCTCTAAAGTTCCTTCCAGCTTTAACATTTCATAATTCTCTGATTCTAAATACTCATGGAAATCCATATATTTCCAAGTACCTTTTTACCTTCTACTTGCATCCCTGATTAATTCAGTACCAGTTGGTCATTCTTCCTACATGCATTAGCATTCTTTGCCTCATTGGCATTCCTCTAACCCCTAAAAAAATAATAAAGCTATATCCTGGGGGGAAAGCCAGAAGGAAGAGGCAAGACACTTCAAGCCCATCTAATCCAACATGCATTTATTAAGCAACTACTATGTTCAAGGTACTAAGAATTCAAAAATAAAATCAAAAACAGTTCCTATCCTCTAGTTTTCTACTAGAATGTGACCTGTAGTGGGGGAATTCTCAGTTTATTGGAAAAGATGAGATAGATATCTGGAATGTATGGTATAGAGTGCCATGAAAGAGATTCAGCTTCAGAGAGAAAATAATAGACTTAGGAGCAGACAGTCAGATGACTGCACACCCATAACCTGGTGCAGAGAAAGAGAGTCAGAATTGAAGTCAGCACTACATTTGATTTTGGTCAAATCAGCAGCTAACTCCTCTTGACTTCATCTATAAAAGTAAATGGAAGATCTAGATGATGCCAGTTTTATGTCTGTGGTCCCATGATTGAGCAGAGTGTAGCTGAGAGAGTAGGAGTTTGGTGAGCATATTCATTGAGGAAATTATACTGGAGAAGGAAAATTTGGAGGAAGAAAATAAAATGATAAAAAGGTCTTGGGTGACCAAAGTTGGAAATACCTGCAGTGAAGGTTCAGAAGTGTGAGAAGTTGAACTGAGGTGGGGGGGAGACATAGAGATGAGGGATATAAGGGTTGGGTTTGCTTGGTTGGGTGAAAGTGTAAGTGATAGAGAGGAGGAAGTAAAATCAGATGTGGCAGTGGATAGAAATGTTTTGAAACCCAAAATGAAGATATGACTAAAAGTGATAAGATCCATTTAGAGTTCTGCAGTGGATAGAAATATATTGAAACCCAAAATGAAACCCAAATGGCTAGAAGTGATAAGATCCATTTAGACCTGCACAGGAAAGATATGTGTCCTTGTCCCTAACAGTGGTACTGGCTTTTTAATCAATTCCACTTGTCATATCCCTATAGTGTGAGGAGATGAAGGCCACAGTGATCCGCCATGGTGAGAGCCTTCGAAGGACTAAGGAGGAGATGAATGAGTTGAACCGCATTATTCAGAGACTGACGGCTGAGATCGAGAATGCCAAGTGTCAGGTACAACTGATGAAGGGGGGAAATCTTTATGCAAATTCCCCTACACCCTTTTCCCTCCTTCCCCTTCCAAATTCAATGACATACACAGAATTCTCTGATCAACTTCAGTATATCCATGTGGGAAGACTTCAGAAATTCAAGAATTCAAGGATCCCCTTAGGGATCATCTTCCAAATGGGGAAACTCAGAGGGTTTATAAGAAACTTTACAGTGTCACGCATTACAGGGGGGCTAGATGAAAATAAAAGTGTTATCATTGACAACTACTGTCCCTGAAGTCTGGAGAACAGACTTGGTTCTGGGGGATATAGAAGTTGGGGACCTCATATGAAAAATTCCAGAGAACTATTTCTAATCACTCTGGAAGAAGAGATTAATTATTAATTATGAAGCACTTTTTTTGGCAAGGCAGTTGGGGTTAAGAGGCTTGCCCAAAGTCACACAGCTAAATGTCTGAAGCTGAAGTCAGGTTTTCCTGACTTCAGAGCTGGTGCTCTATCCACTACACCATACTAGCCGTCCGCTATAAAGCACTTTCCAATGTGAAATTATGACACAGACTGCCAAGAGGGATTATATAATATGACCCTGTAGAGCTATAAACTGGGGGTGGATCTACTGTATGGCCTTGGTCACTTCTCTAAGTATCTTTAAGATGAAGATACTGGACTAGATGACTTTTAAAGGTCTTTTAGAGAGGAAAGATACAAATATTTAGTAAATGATCACTATGTACCAGGCACTGTGCTAAGCACTTTGCAACTAATATATTATTTGAACCTCATAACTACCCTGTGAAGTGGATACTTTTGTTATCCCCATTTTATAGTTGAGGAAACTGAAGCAGACAGCTGTTAAGTGACTTGCCATGAGTCACACAGCTAGTATCTGAGATCAGATTTGAACTCAGATCTCTTTGACTTCAGACTCAACACTCTATCCATGGGGCCACATGGAAACTTTTACCCCATTGCTGTGGGGTAACTCTGACAGAGATCCTAATAGGTTAAAAAGAATTATATGAAACTATAACCTGTAGGATAAAAATCAAGAAGAACTATTTTGTTCTTACTTCTCTTCCTCATTTCCCTCAGGCTGGGGATCCTAACCCATATCATTCTCCCTCCAGAATCCTTTCTCCATCTTTTCTTTCCCCGAGATGTGATACAACCAAAAAGTATTTTCTCTGTACCACCCTCCCTCTCTCCATAGCGTTGTAAACTGGAGGCTGCAGTGGCAGAGGCTGAACAACAAGGTGAGGCTGCCATCAATGATGCCAAGTGCAAGTTGGCTGAGCTGGAGGGTGCCCTGCAGAAGGCCAAACAGGACATGGCGTGTCTGCTGAAGGAATACCAGGAAGTCATGAATTCCAAATTGGGGCTGGACATTGAGATTGCCACCTACAAACGGCTGTTGGAAGGCGAGGAGCACAGGTGAGACCAGCCAGAAACACCAAGGAATAAAAGGGATAATAATCCCATGCAATTATATCTCTGACCATTGCAGTGGAAGAGCTCTGTGTTAGAGATGAAGAACTTTCTAATATGAAATTTTGGGATATTCTACCAAGAATGATTGTGGAATATGGAGTTAGACTAGATGGTCTAGTAGGAGTCATAGAGTCTACAACCAGCAGACATTTCTGCTAATTCTAAACACAATAGGTCTTACTACAAAAGAAATTTTGGTTAAATGGAAGGCAAAGCTTGAATATCCAACAGAGACCTTAGATTTGGGAAATTAAAAAAGACAACTCTTCATCAAAGGGTTTAGGACCAAGAGACATTCTCTCCAACCCTGTGACATCATGAGTTCTCTTAAATCAAGGAAGGTGACTTGTGTTGTACAGGTCTAACTTTTCTCCTCTCTTTTTTCCATAGGTTGTGTGAAGGTGTAGGCTCTGTGAATGTCTGTAAGTAACCTTCACTCAAATCCTTTGATGATGTAGCTTATTGCGCAAAGCTAGTGATTCCATTTAAAAGTCTGCATCCACAATCTGCATAATTTAGTGGGTCACCGACTATGTGTCCAGAAGGGTTCTTGGGAAGTCCCTGGGAAGAGGGTGAATTTCAGGGACTAACATATAGCGAAACGCTTTCTGGTGGTGGCAGAACAGAGAAAGAAAATCATTGTTTCTAGGCTGCCTACTCATGCTAACTGACCTTCTTCCTTCCACTTCTTTTCTAAGATACTGAGAATAAAAGCAATTTTAGAACACTTGAGTTAGAAGTCCTACATTTTAGTATAATTTTTGCAGTCAACCAAGTTTGCATTTTAGGGGTATTACTTTATTCCTATAGGTCTAGGTTTTCTCATCTACAAAATGAGGCAGTTGTATAAGATGGTCTCTAAGATCCCATGCAGCTCTTAAATTCCATGGCCTAGATATTGTTTGATATCTACTTGATGATGGCTAATATTATGACATGCTCTGAAGGATGGAGAAGGGGTGGCAAAAGGGGAAATATGTGAAATCAATCAATTAAGTACTTTCATAATTCAATCTCTCACTCCACAGGTGTCAGCAGTTCCAGGGGTGGAGTGACTTGTGGAGGTCTCACCTGCACCACCACCTCAGGACTCCAGATTTCCTCAGGTCCTTCTGCCTCTGGGGGCAGCTACACAGTGATGGCACCTGATTCCTGTGCCCCCTGCCAGCCCCGATCCTTGGGCTTTAGCTGTGGGAGCAGCCGGTCTGTCCGCTTTGCATAGAGAGCTGGGATCTCATGCAAAAAGCACACTGCCACCCTCCCATCTTCCTGCTGCAGAACTGATGAATGGAACGTCTGTGTTGTTGCTTCCTTGAGACTGCATTCCTGAATACTAATCCTTCCCTTCTCTCCTCCAAATTACACTCCATGAAATCTCCCTTTCTATCCTACCACCTAGCTCCCACCTTAGGAAGCTAGATCCTAATTTCTTAATTTCCAGGTCTCCATTTGCTTTCCATTTAAGGAGTCATTTCTAATTCCTTTAATTCCACTTAAATCCCACTCATCATAATATTGTCATCTGTATTACCACCAATTATCCCCCAGTGGCAATGCAACCTGGGAAATTTACCCAACCCTCTGGATAGAGATTGAGGTTACAAACATGACTTCCATAGCCTGGAAATCCAATGGAAATAGAAATACAATTCCAATACCTCCTTATCCTGGCTAGGAAACTAGGGAGTTAAATATCCAGGATTATCTCTTTCAGGAAGTAATTGACTGTTTTTGTGTGGTTTTGTCTTTGATTGTCTTCCTTCTTCTGGGTTAACCTGTTCTGGCTAACCTTCTGATGTGGTTTTGCAGTTGAGAAGCTGGTTATAACAGAATTCCTTCTACCTGTAGCTCTTTGGTAAGAGGACTTCACATAAATCTTGCACCTTTATACATTTCAAAGAAAACTTGATGGAAATAGTTATTGCTTAAGCTCTCCTCCCACTGTGTACAAAAGGTGATTTACTAATGGAATGAAACAGGGTGGAGAATAAGGTTAGGCCACTTCTTGTATATCCCTCTTTGTTGTAAATGTCTGTGGGTGCCTTGCCTTCTGGTTGTCTCATTCTAGATTTCAATAAACTGTTGCAGCATTTGAGAGGTGTGCATTTGAACAAATGGGGTGGGTGTTCTGGGGTATATTAACATGTTGAGACTGAGTCTACAGTCCCTTCTGGTAGGAGGCAAGGGTTGGCAGATTGTTCCATTTCAGGAGTTCTGAAATGCAGGAAGGCTAAAACTGTCTGGGTGGGCTGAGGGTATATACTAGCAAAAATATAGTGAGTCCACAGGAGATAGGACCCTCTGATTGCCTAGGGGAGGGTAAATTAACCCAAGTGGGAAAAACAGGGCAACTTAAAGTTTTTGTGTTAATCAGTATTGGGATCAAGGCCATGATTGGCTATTGAATTTCCAGCTTGGGTAAAATAGGGGAACCTAGTCTCAGGAAAAAAAAAAAAAAAGCAATACTGATATCACAATTTCCCTCCCTCCCAGAATGTCAATAATAACCCATCCCCATGCCTCCATCTTAGCATTGTCCAATTATCACCAAACTCTATGCATCCTTTTTTTAACCACTTATTTTATTTTTTTTCTCAATAGCATTTTATTTCTCCAATTACATATATAGTTTTCAGCATTCATTTTTGTAAGATTTTGAGTTCCAAATTTTTTCTCCTTCCTTCTCTTAACCCTCCCTCAGCAAGATAGCAAGCAATTTGATTTAGGTTATGTATGTACAATGTTGTTTTTTGTTTTTTTTTTTTTTTTTTTACAATTTTTAAATGTATTTCCATATTAGTCATGTTATGAAAGAAATATCACAACTAAAGGGGGAAAAACCATGAGAAAGAAAAACAATAACAATAACAAAAAAGGTGAAATATCATGCTTCAATCTATATTCAGTCTCCATAGTTCTCCCTCTGAATGAAGATGGCATTTTCTATACCAAGTGTATTGGAACTGTGAGAAGAACTAAGTCTATCATAATTGATCATCATGTAACCTTACTATTACTATTCTCTTTGTTCAACTCACTTCATTTAGCATTGGTTCATGTAAGTCTTTTTAGTATTTTCTGAAATCAGCCTGTTCATCATTTCTTACAGAACAATGATATTCCATTTCATTCATATATCACCACTTATTCAGCCATTCCTCAACTGATGGGCATCCATTCAATTTCCAATTTCTTGCCACCACCAAAAGAGATGTTACAAACATTTTTGCACATATGAGTCCGTTTCCCTCCTTTATGATCTCATTAGGATACAGACCCAATAGAAATACTGCTGGGTCAAAGGGCATGCACAGTTTATAGCCCTTTGGGCATAGTTCCAAATTTTTCTTTAGAATGGCCAAATCAGTTCACAACTCCACCAATAATGCATTATCTACTCATCCTTTCTCTGCAATGTTTATCTTTCCCCTTTCCTATTAATCTCTATAATCCTTACCCTAACCTAGCTCGTTATCAGTTTACTGCTGAAGGAGAACAAGAGTCTCATCACCATCTTCCCTATACTTAGTCTCTTCCCCCTGTTATTCATCTACTATAAAGCAGTAGGCATTAAATACCATGATGATTGCCTGGGCAAACCATCTCTCAAGTCAAATTTCCCTGTTGAATCTTCAAGGGTTCTCCCTCTCCAAAAATGGTTCTTCCCCTTCCCTGACCACTTAAACTTTATAAACACAGATTCCTTGATCTTAGAAAATACTCCATCCAGGCAAAAGTAGCTATCATGATCTATCTTTCTCTATATTGGCCATTCTTCCTGCTAAAACCCCTTTCCTTTTCTTCTGCTGAGATTTTTTCCATGTGCCTGCTTTTCAAGCCAACTTCACATCCCTGTTTCCTTGATAAGAATATTTCACCTTCTTTAACACTAATATCTGTCCAGGTGCCCTGTTCTTATCTTTCCGTCTCCCTCTTGGTCTAGATTTGGTGTCAATCTTTTCCATTCAAATGGGAGATCCCTCAAGGGGTATCTGCATCTCTCCACAGTACCCAGGACATGGGTGTAGGTGGTTCAGCCAGATGGCACGGTGTTTAGAGCAACAGATTAGATTCAAGACAACCAGAATTCAAATCTAGCCTTAGATATCCCAGGAAAGTCAATTCCTCTGCCTCAGTTTCCTCACCTATTGAGGATAATAGCAGTCCCTACCTCTAGGATTGTTGTGAGGATTAAATGAGATATTTGTAAAATACTTCACATAGTGTCTGATATATTGTAGCTTATTATTAATAGTATTATTATTCAACCCAAAGGATGTCTATTGGATGAAGTCAACTAAGGGTAGACAAACATGTAAGAGATGTTCTCTGTTCTCTACTTTCCCACCACAACTGTTCAATTCCTAACAGATATCAACATTTGCTGGGTAATTTTCTCGCTCCAGTTTCTTCTTCCCGCATTTATCTCTTCCTGGCTTCCTTCAAGACTCAACTCAAGCACCAGTTTCTGCAAGGGATCTTTCCAGGTCTCCTCAGAAGCTTGTGCTTTCCACTCTGAGATTACTGTGCATCTACTTTGTACTTTGTTTATAATCACATATATACATAGCTCCTCTAATAAAATTCAAATACCTTGAGAGTAGGGACAAATTATGCTTTTTCTTTGAGTCACTAGTACTCTTCACATTGACTGGTATATAGTAAAGTACTTAACAAATGCCTATGGATACTTTCCAGTTTCCTTTGCCTGGGAGAGAGAAGACAAAACTCCATTTCGATAAACCTGAACTTTAGTCCAAAGGATTTAGCAACCACTTGAATTGTTGTCTTGCCTGAAACCCGAGACCAAATGGCAATCTTTCTATCCTCTTAAACCTTGTTTTTTAAAGGATGGAATAGAATATTGGACTGAATGAGCCCTTCACAAGTTCTATGAAAGTGGACACACCTCTCTCTCATCTTTAAAACTGGGTTATTGGATTAAGTAATTGCTAAAGATTCAGCTCAAAGATTCTGATATTTTCATATGATATAATAGTCTATGTGCTGAGATTGGAATCAGGACTGAGTTCAACCTGAGTTCAAATAATACTTGTGTAATGCTGATTAGCTATATTATGTTGAAAGGTCTCTGGAATCTCTCTGAGCATCAGTTTCCTTTTCTCTAACATGAGATAGTTACAGTAGCTGACCCCTAAGATTTATTCCAGCTCAAAAATCTATGATCCTATATTTTGTGAGCTCTGAATTCATACCAAATTTTCTTTTTTTTTTTTTCTGGTCTTAAAAGCTTCAGTAATCTAATAAGTTTCAATGACAATTCAGTTGACTTTCAGCCCCAGAAAATTTGTAATTTCAAGTTCCCATTTTCCAGTGGCATTGCAAAATTGTGCACAAAGTAATGGCAATGTCCTTAAGTAGAAAAAAAAAAAAGAAGTTAGTAGATTAGAAGAAATAGTAGTAGATAGTTAGAAGTAGATAGTAGTTAGTAGAAGTTAGTAGATAAGAAGTATGGATACTGGTGCTGGCTGTGAATTTCAGATGATTGGGCAAATAAATTGACCTTGAGTCTCATTAGTAAATGAAGACTAGATTAGATAATCTTCCCTTTCAGTTCTATGATTATAGATTTCCCAATAATATTTAAAATTTATGTAGCATTTTAGGGTATGCTTTGACTTTCCCCATAACCTTGGGAAGTAAGTGTTACTATTATTTTACAAATAGGAAAACTGAGGCTGAGAGAGGTGGAGATTTGCTCAGGGTCATATATTTGCTAAGACTGAATTCATAGCTAGGTTTTTCTGACTCCAAGAACAATACTCTATCCACTATCTAGCTATCATTAAATCTGTCTTAAGTAGTTGATATAAATCTGCCTTGATCAAGCATAGATAAATCTGATTGGGAAGGATTGCATCTTCCATTTCAAGGGCCAAAAGGCCCTTGTTATTTGATTGTTTTTTTTAAGCCCATCCTTT
Source organism: Sminthopsis crassicaudata (assembly GCF_048593235.1). Lineage (NCBI taxonomy): Eukaryota > Metazoa > Chordata > Mammalia > Dasyuromorphia > Dasyuridae > Sminthopsis > Sminthopsis crassicaudata. The sequence goes on from NC_133621.1 coordinate 228,755,378, forward strand.
GTTGCCAAGATGAGGCCGCTACGTGTCTCGAGCTGTTTTCCAATAATTACAACTAGCTGGCGATGAATCATCCCCACTCTCTTAGCCAATTTCCATTGTGACAGACAACTGGCACCTCTGAGATGCTTCCTTGCTTCCAGGGCAGTTTCTCATGGCAACAGCATTTTCCTTTGAAGAGAACTGGGTAGATTTAAATGCCAAGAGCCAAAGCTAACCAAAAGATAGAGTTTTATTGAGAGGAATTTTACAGAAACAAGAAACTGTGAAAAGTAACTTACAAAAACTTAAGAAGAAACAGCCCCAAACAATAAATTGTATAGGTGAGTGGTCCCAGAAAACACAGATGAACAAAATAGAAATAGACTTCATTTGCATAAACCCCTATTTACAAGATGAGCATATCTCTACTTATGACTAAGATTCCTTTTTTTTTCCTTTGAAGCTCCAATACTAAACAAGCATCACCAACTGAGCTAAAGACAACCTACACAGAGACTGAAGGAATTGCCTTCCTCAACTTTCTTTAAATATCAAGCTTGATTTATGGTCTGGAGGAAGAAATGAATCATGATATTTCTCATCTTTTTAAATACCAGAACACAGTGGACTTTAAACTGTTTTAGTTCCTTCCTAGTCTCTTTGAACATTGCAAATTCAAAATGAGACCAATAATTAAAGACCACTTTGAGTACAACTTATGTTGGAAGTCTCCCTGAGCCTTTGGCTTGGGGTGCCACGTTCTGGGGCAATGATTCAGGGAAGCAGGTGGTTAGACAATGAAAATGGTGGGGGGAGAGGAGAGGTGGCTTTAGATAATTAGAGATAATTAACAAGGGAAAAAAATCCTTAAAAAGAGACTTAGGATTCATTGATGTGATCAATTAGTAGTTACCAGTTTCTCTCCCACTATCATCACCAGGCTGTGAGAAACAACTGTGAAATGAGGCAAGTCATTTCCCATCTTTGAGCATCATTTTCCACATTTCTAAAATGAGGGACCTGGACTAGATAATGATTGCTAAAACCGTGCTGTGGAAAGAGCCCAGAAATGGAAACAATATGTCCTTGAATTCCAGCTCAGCTACTAATTAACTGGGTCTCTTGGGGCAAGGCACTTCATCACTTGGGGATTCAATGGCCTAATCCATAAAGTAAAGAGGCCAGGCTTGTCTTCGAGAAAATTACACAAATGTGGGGTGGAAACTTAAGAACAAAGGTGAATTTTTTTTTGGGGGGAGCATCTTTATTTAAAAGATGAATCCAGGGCCTTTGCCATCCTAAAACTGCTAGAAGCTCAATTAGGTGAGAGGGACAATAATCAGGCTGAAACCCTCTACTGAATCATGAAGCCTTTGGGAAAGCCTGAATGAACATGGACATTTGGTTAAGTGTTGATCAAACTATTTGACTGGACTCGAGGTAGAATCACATGGCTGCAAAATTATATACTACATCCGCTTGCTATTATACCATATACCATAGCTACTATATGCTAAAATTATGTACTACAAATAATTAACTTATTGATTATGTGATAGATTACTTCTCTGTGGGTTACCAAAAGCAGGAAAATGAGGCCCTGTGAAGAGCTGCTATTATTACAGAACAACCTAGCCACTGCCATTTTTGTCTATGAATAAAAAGAAAGTATTGTTCCCAGTATACTTAGTGGAGATACATTCTCCTTGGGGAAGGGTAAAGGGTAAATCATTTTTTAAATCCTATATTCCAAATTGAGATTGAACACAGAGGCCTCAATACAAGTAAACAGAGAAGCAATGACCAGAAGATACATCTTCAGCCTGATATAGTTGGATGAACACTAGACTTGGAGTCACTTCCTGCCCAAAGGGCTATTCTAATCACTTCAGGCCAAAGGGGCAGAACTGGGGGGGGACACCTCAAGAATTGGTGATGTCATTAGAGACTGGATTTAGGAGTGAAACTTTTCAAAAGCTGGGGGAAGGGTAAAGGGAGAAGTGGCAGGGAAGAGCCATATCAGGCAAATACCTAACAACCCTTTAAAATTTAGAGTCTAAACAGAGACAGAAACTTAAGTTCTGGGTTCTCTAAGCAAAAATTCCAAACAGAGCCTGTTCTACCTTTGTTAACTAACTGCTAGATAAATTTGATCTCCAGAGAACTGTGCCCCACTCCTTACATATACACTTTTCATAGAGGAGGTTGGAATGTATCTTCCCTAATCCTATAGGATGATTCTTGACCGCTCATTATTCATCCTTACTAGTTCCTGTCAATTAGTTAAAGGCAATGAATTATGCCCCTCAGCCAAAGAGCAGTTAACTCCTTAAGTCTGAATGAGTTGGCTGATAAACCAGAATGTTTAGCTTGAAGGCATCATTTTACAAGATTCACAACTTCCAGATGCCTAGGAAAGAAAATTTAGAGGTGGTGTTCTGTACAAGATCTTCCTTTTCAAGTTCCTACCTGTAGGAGTCAACCAAGATGATGATAACTTCAACCAAAAAATCAAATAAACAAAAGTAAATAAAATGACAGGTAAAAAGGTTACAGATCGAACAAGTTTCCTTGAAGGACATTGAGTCCCACCCCCTCCTTTTACAGATGAGAAAATTGATACTCAAGTAGGTGAAGTGATTTAAATGCTAGATATAAGTGACTTGTCCAAGATCTCGCCAATAGGAAGCTTTGCAGGGGGAATTTGAAGACAGACACTCTTATTCCAAAGCCAAAACTCTTTCCACTAGTCTTAGCATTGGAAAGATAAGAGTCTTAACTGGGGTGCTTTATGATGCTCTGATTTGAAAGAATCAAAAAACTTTTCTTCAAGCCCCTTTTTGTCCAAGTCAGGTTCCTTTCTATGCAAACCGAACAGACCTTGCACTGGAACAGCCAACTCCCCCTGATGGGGAGCAGATCCCAGCAGCACTGGTGCTGACACCCACAGACCCTGTCCCACGAGAGACAGTGGGGCAGAGGTCTCCACAGATCACACCACCCTGGGAACGGCTCACACCTGTGGACAAAGACACAGCATCAGATTTCTTAGCCCATTTGAAGCAGATTTCTACTCAACATATTTTATAGTCAGTGATCAATTCTTTTCACAATGGTATAGTAACTTTGATGGGTCAAAGCAACAAATGGACCAAAAGTAACTTTTAATCAGTTTGGGGGGGATAAGTTCCTTAATTTGGGAGAAGATTGAGCTTCCTAATTCCACTGAGCACAGTCTGATATTAATATGGACTAGACTTGGAGAAACTCTTATAGATGAAAAAAATCCTTCTGTTGAGGGCGGTAGCCCCTTGATATTCCTTGTTTGATCTCCAACTTCTTTTGGGACTTGGACCTTTGATACAAGATCTGGTCAAACTAGTTTGGGCTATCTGAGCTGGCCAGGGTTTTACAGCCCCCATTCTAATCTACTCAGACCAAATGACATCAGGAAATTCCTTTTTGGGAAGAGACTTCTATCTGTCCCAAAAAGATAACAAGAGAATCGTTATCTTATTTACATCACTCTCAGGAACCTCTTTACATCACTGCATAAAAGAGAGAACTCAAAAATCTTCTCTTTGCAAAATGGGCCTTGTACCGGTGTTTCCATTCTAATCAATAAAGACTATGTTTCCATACAGCATTAAGTAGCAAATTCATTTGCTGCCAAACCAGCCCTTGATTACTTTGGGGAAGGAAGGAGAGAGAGAAAAGGAACTGACCCATCTCTGTTTAGACCACAATTTACTCATCATTTATTCCTCATCACTTCCACTAAGGCTGACACCTTCTTTCCAACTTCTAGCCTTAGAGAATTCCTCAAAGACCTTAGAAGTTAGAATCATACATTGGTTGAACTTGAGCTTAGTTCTTGGTTTAGCCATATTTTATGCACTAAATAACAACTGCCTCTGACTTTAAATTAGATAATATTATCATTTCATATCAACATAATCATATATCATAATAGCAATGTTCTTATTGACAGAACTTAGTGGGTAGTAACCTGGGATGATATCAGGAGAAAGGGAAAGAGGGGAAGAGCCTATGACAAGAGAAATCCAGCATGACAAAATTAGTAGTAAGCTAGATTTGGAGTCAGGAAGACCTGAGTTCAAATTCAGCCTTTGCTACTAGCTCTGTGATTATAGGCAAGTTATTTTTGAATCTCAATTACCTCATTTCTAAAATGGCCATCATAACTTGTGTAGTTCTTAATTCCCAAGGTTTTTTTAGGGTTCAAATAAGAGAATGTATGAAAATTACTTTGTAAACTTAAGAGCATATATAAATTATTTATAAGTGAAAATTATAACAATGTAGCATAGTGAGTAAATTATAAGTGTAAGTTATTCAATGGAAACAAAATTTTGCAATGGGCTACAGTGTGTGTTCCCTATGATAGGTAATTAAGAGTTCATGTCATAAATCCAAAATTTCTGGGCCAGAAGCCCAAACCAAACATTTCCTCTTTTGAAAAGTGCTGAAAGTTTGGTAAGCTTCACATGTATCCATGTATATTGTGCCTGGGTCCCAGCACCAAGCAGGTGAAAAGGATTTGCAATAATCTGACTGAAATGGATCCTTCAGGTCTGAAATTGGAATAAATTAGACCTTACAGAAGCAAGGTAATTGGAGATTCTTCTTTCATTCTTTCTTCTTTCTCCTTCCTCTCCCCCCTCCCATTGCTAGGAGGCTTGGATGACAACTATAGAATGGCCCCATTTAGAACATTACCACGATGGTGGGAAGGCATACAAAATACTTACATATGTTGACTGAGCCAACACCCTCGCACAACCTGTCCAAAAAAGGAGACAGAACAAGGTTAGAAATGGAATCTTCCACTTTTTAGTAGCAGGGAGATTCTCTGCATGTCCTCTGAAATCTTGAGTTTAATTTGTAGTGTGTGAGAGAAAGTAGGGTGGCTATCTATCTTCAGTGGAGTTGTACTTCATTGCTGTGCCATAGTCGTCTCCTCTGGCATTTTAACAAGCAAGGAGTGAATGGTGACACAGAAGACTTTATAAGATTGGCTCTCCCAGTGCCTTTCTTGCAAATCAAGTCAATAATCATTTAATCATGATCACTGGATACCAGTTGGATACCATTTGGATATCCAAAGCACATGTATTAGGTGACAGGGAGAGAGACAGAAATTAAAAACAGACCCTACCTTTGAAAAGTTTTCATTCTATCATTCTCCTTTATGAGGAGTCCCATAAAGCTATATAGCTTTGTGATTTAAGACAAATAAGTTTTCTTCTCTAGGTCTCAGTTTTTTTTAAATGGAGAACATTAGACTAGGGAGAGAGCTACAGTATAGTACGAAAAGCTCTGGATGTGGAGTCAGAGACCCTGGGTCTAAATTCTGGATTTCTCATGTACTGTCTGTGTGACCTTGGATATCAAGCTCAAAAATGTTCATTTGATATTTTATAAGAAAGACTTAAAGGTAAGAAAAAGGGAGGAGGAAAAAAAATGATGTGAATGCAGAAGACTGTATGTGGTTTTACCTTTTTCTGAACAGTGAATAGAGCACAGGATCTAGAGCCAGAAATACCTGACTAACTCTGTGAATCGGTTGAGTCATTTCACCTCTATAAATTATATCACCTTCCTCCTAGGGTTGCTGTAAGGGTCAAATGCATCTCATTTGATAATTATAAATATTTATATTTATTTATACATTTAATTTAAATTATATTATTCTATTCTGTTTTAGTATGTTAGGGTAATATTATAATATAAACTATATTATAAATATAAATATTTATAAAGCACTTAGCATAGTGCCTGGCACATAATAAGTATTTAATATCTGCTTCCTTCTTAATGATCTAAAGCAGGGATTTGTAAAGATCTGAGTTCCACAGACCCACAAGGTGGTGTGGTAGGAGTATAGTAGGACACCATCAGGCTCCAGATAGATGCCATGGGATCTGTGTATTCATTTGGTTTGAGGGACAGTGGCAGAAGAAGGGAGAGAGGGAATTACATGCTTATTTCACTAACTTTTCATTGAAATTAAATATTTCCTTTTATTGTGATTTTTTTTTTAATGACTGTGAAAGGGGATCTATAGGCTTCACCAAATTTAAAAAGATTTTATAAAGATTAAGAACCCTTGGTCCAGTGGCAAAGGCTTAGCTGAGTAAAACTTACAGGGCTCTTAATAAAGACCATTCCCTAAAGCCTGGCTTGAGAGAATGCAGACTGCTCTCCTTTTCTATACCTTGTTCTGAGGATTCAGCTGGGCAGGATATAATAACTTCTGCAAGGAACAGAGCACTGAAGCATGGGACAAAATAAGGTAGAGACCCCCACATGCTAAATGAAAGGAATTGATGTGGACCCAAGATGGGGGAGATGCAGTACAAATGAGGATCTGAAACACAATAGGAAATCAACAAGAAGAAGCTAATTATGGAGTGACTTGATATTTCCAAAACAGCATGAAGGGCTGCAGTCCAGAAAGGAACGGATCACTTTTTCCAGCCTCCTTCTTTCACATAGGAGGAAACAGAACCCAGAGTAATTGAATAACTCCTTCAAGGTCAAGACCTGGATTAGCATCCTAAAAGGAGCCATTATGATTCTTTGTGGGATTTGGAGTTACAGGAGCTGGGTTCAAATCCTAGCATTGTGATTTAATTATAGTGTAAAGGGCTAGAACCGAGCAATGCACTTGGATAATGAAGCACGTGAGACTAATTGCCAATTGGACGGTTCCCTATTAACTTGTTTGAAGGTTGACCCTCCCCAGCTGTTCTGTGCTGACTTGATTGGTGGGACAAAGAGGGGGAAGTGACTTGTGTGGGAGGAGTAGGAGGAACTTGGATGCTGGAACTCTGTCTTCCCAGAAATCAGCCGGAGTCAGGATCACTAAACGTCCTTATTCTTGATTTTTAACCGTCCCCGCCAACGCCAGGTCACGAATTCGAGAAAGCATGAGTTCCACCACCCAAGTTTCTCCTCTTTGTCCCACCAATCAAGTCAGCACAGAACAGCTGGGGAGGGTCAACCTTCAAACAAGTTAATAGGGAACCGTCCAATTGGCAATTAGTCTCACATGCTTCATTATCCAAGTACATTGCTCAGTTCTAGCCCTTTACATTATAGGATCTGAGTTCGAATTCAGACCTGTGAATTACTTAGTTATGTGGCAAGTTGCATCACCTATATCAGCCTTAGTTTCCTCATTTGTAAAATGGAAGGATGGGTTTGGACAAAATTCCTTCTACTGCTAAGTTCCATGACCCCTACCTCTCTAAAGTGAAGATTAATGCTTTTTTTTTTTTTTAACTGAACCATAGAGATTAGAATGCTTCCTGCTTTTTAACTCCTTAAGAGTTTTCCAAGTTCAAATAATAAACACTGAACTATATTGATATAAATCGGAATTCACTGTCATTTATTTTCTGTCCCTAAGTCTATCCAGTTTCCTAGATGTATGTCTGCTTTCTCCTAACTGAAAAGGCTCATTGCACCTGAAGGCAGGAAGTTCTAATCTGACCTTAAACACTTACTAGCTATAAAATCTTAGGCCAGGTCTGTTTGCCTTGATTTCTTCAACTGTAAAATGGGAATAATAATAATAGCATCTACCTTGAAGGGTTGTTGTGAGGATCAAATATATTTGTAAAGATTCTTAGCAGACTATCTGGACAGAGTGGGTACTATATAAATGCTTATTCACTTCCCCTCTTTCCACATGAATCTGGGAGTTTTCTGAAGGTAAGGCTCAGCCTCTTCCTCTGTCTGAGTTCTTTTCCCAGTCTAGCTCTCAATAGGGAGAGACTGAGGGTAAAGAATAGGAATGTGGATATAAGATGACTGGGTAGAGTGAATTTGATTTCAACAGGGGAGCAAATATATTGGAAATATTTCCTTGGATCCAATTGGTGTCACAGCTTAAGGCCCAGATCTGAGAAGGTCAAAAAATTAGTTCAGATGAAGAGCCAGGAAATTTGTGTGTACTTGGTCTCCTGTAAACCTGCCTTGCTTTGCTCTGTATATTCAGTTGAAAGGAACAAAGTTTCAGCTAATTCTGGTTCTTAGAGAGGCAGTGTGGAATAATAGAGAGAAAGAGAGAGAGAGAGAGAGAGAGAGAGAGAGAGAGAGAGAGAGAGAGAGAGAGAGAGAGAGAGAGAGAGAGAGAGAGAGAGAGAGAGAGAATCTTGTAATCAGGAATACCTAGGTTCAAATGCTGTCTCTAACACACAATACAGTGCCTTCAGACAACTCTATAATATTGCTAATTATAGCAGAATTGTGGCTTTGCTTCATTTGAAGGAGGCTCCCTCCTCTCATCCCTAGAACTTCTGAGTGCTCTCACCTGTTCTCTTCTCCTTCCAGCAGCTTCCTATAGGTGGCAATTTCCACATCCAGCCCCAGTTTGACATTCATCAGCTCCTGGTACTCCCGCAGCTGGCAGGCCATGTCCTGTTTGGCTTTCTGCAGGGCTTCCTCCAGCTCTGCCAGCTTGCATTTAGCATCATTCAGAGCTGCCTCGCCCTGCTGTTCAGATTCTGACACAGCAGCCTCCAGCTTGCAACGCTATGAGAGGAAAGGGGGAAAGAGCTAAAATGATCTTGTTTTTTTCTGATCAAAGAGGGACAGTAGGGACATAGCACCACCCTATGGGGGCAGGAGAAGCCAGCCTCAGCAGCACACTGGCTCTACAGAGTCACTCCTTGATCTGAATATAGATCAGAAGATGTAAGGGGCAGGAGCTGATGAGGAAGACCACCTGTTGGTGCCACACACCCTAGCCCCCTGTCTCCTCCACTTCCCCCTCTGACCTGCTGTTTGGCATTCTGCAGCTCTGCCGTCAGCCTCTGGATCATGCGGTTCAGCTCATTGATCTCCTCCTTAGTTCTCCGGAGATTCTCTCCCTGCCTACTCACAGTGGCCTTCATCTCCTCACACTGCAGAGATAAACATAATTGCAGGTTTCTGAAGACACGTGAGATCTTAGAGTTCATCTCATCCACACTCCCTCAAATTACAGGTAAGAAAAATTGAGGCTGAGAAATAAGCGGCATCCCTAAGAACACACCACATGACAGTGCCAAGATTGTAATCCAGATCATCAAGCCATAGCTTTTTCACCCACCCACCTCCAAGACACTTGTCCATAGAAACTACCAAAGAGCTTGACTGTGATCACTTGACTGAGGTTTTCTGCAATGGAGATAGAAGAAAACTTGAGCCTAACAGTGGGTGTTGTACTATGCTAGACCACTGCTTCTCTCCAACAACATGGAGAACCAATAGGAGATAAGGTAGATCTCTTTGTTCTCCTTCCTTCATCCTGAAATAAATTGAACTTCAGGGTATTGTATGTTTGAACATGTGAACTTTTATCTTCTCCAAGTATCTGTGATATTGAATCCTACCAGCTCTGATTCTGAGAATGCTACTTACAGATCTGGCTATAAGGCAGTAAAAGTCCCATGCCTTCCCACCTGGCTCACTTGCTCAAAAATATCCCCTGAATCCTTTCCACCACAGTTTTTTGAGGACAATGGAGATAGACCCTCTCACCTTGCTTCGGTACCAAGACTCAGCCTCAGCTCTGCTACGGCTGGCAATATCATCATATTGAGCCTTAATCTCAGCAACAACAGAGTCCATGTTGAGCTCCCGGCTATTGTCCATTTTCACCACCACAGAAGTGTCTGAGATCTGTGACTGTAGTATTCGAATTTCCTACAAGAGTGAACAGCCATTAATCTTCCCTTGTAGTTTCTATCCCATCCTTTTTTTTTTTTTTTTTCCCCTGAGGCTGGGGTTAAGTGACTTGCCCAGAGTCACACAGCTAGGAAGTGTTAAGTGTCTGAGATCAGATTTGAACTTGGGTTCTCCTGAATTCAGGGCTGGTGCTCTATCCACTGCGCCACCTAACTGTCCCTCCCATCCTCTTCTTAAGTATTAAACTCTCATCTGATGCATATAGAGCCCAAAAGACAAGCTCTAAACCCTGAGCTTTGGGGGAATAAGCCTTAAAATATCAGATAAACTGAGGAAGAGCTGGCTAAAGAGTTACTTGGTCTAATCATGGCCAAGAATCATGATTAGATATCCTGGTTTCCTGGTCCAAACAGAAAGTCCAATGGAAGCTTCCTCCTCTGAGACTTGGATGATTCCAATTGGCTATTTGTGGCTGACCTTATTAAATCAACTGTTGACTAGATTTAAGGTTCAGGATTTACTATTTTGTTTGTTTCTACTTCAAGAATGAATAATCCACATCTTCCTAGATGGAGCCTTATTTGTTAGCATTGAGGATTAGCCTAAAGATCAAGTAGATAACCATGTTACACATATGTGAAGAAGCAAACTATAAAAATATGTTGTGCTTGTAGCAGAAAGAGTTCAAGTGAGACCTAAAGAGGATCTTGCTATTGGCAAGGAATGTAAAGACCTAATACAAAACTTATTTTACCTCCTCATACAGAGCTTGAAGGAAGTTAATCTCCTCCATCAGAGCCTCAGTATTTGCTTCCAGGTCTGCTCTCCGAAGGTAAGCGCCATCTACATCCTTGGGAGCGAGAACATAGAGGGAGTCATTATTCTTTCTCCTTCATGTGTCTTAACTTTCACCTTTTCTTTCTGACTTCAAGAACCAACATTAGCTTCCCCCCCCCCCCCCAGTACTGTTAGCCTTCCTGCTGGACCTCTGGCTCTTTCTCCCCTCATAAGCCTTGCACTGAGCTCTTAAGAGTTATCTTCCAAGAACAATGCTCTTCCTTTACTCAAAACCAGAATCTTTTTTAAAATTTTTATTTATTTTGTTTTTAATTTATGAAATAAAATAAGCATTTTCATAATTTTAAAAAGAGGATGGTACATGAAATTGTAAATCTAAAAACTGTAGAACTTGCTATTTCTTTTAAATATATAACAAAGGTATTGCATAAACTTCTTTTTTATCTTCTCTCTTCCTACTTTACCCCCAAAGTGGCTATATTAGACATAAATATATATGTATATATAGTTATGTATATATATATATATATATGTATATGCACACACACACATATATATATATATATATATATATATATAAATCATTCTATACATATTCCTATTTATTAGTTCTTTCTTGGGATGCAGATAGTGTCTTTTTTTCATATGTCCCTTTGTAGTTAATTTAGAATATTTCTTCTCTAGAATATTTTATTCAAGTTCCTGAGTCTCACTTTCAAGACCTCTCCACCCATCAATCCCAGCTAATTGATCTTATTATTTTTTTTAATGACACGGGTGTCAGAAGTAAAAGGTATCTCAGAGAAGCATTGAATAGTAGAAAAACACTGTATTTGGAGTTGGAAACATGGGCTCCAGCCCCAGTTCATATATTTATTACCAGCCTAACCTTGAAAGGCCTCAATTTTCTCCTCTATTAAATGAGAGGGTTGGACTATCTGAGGTTCCTTTGTGGAGATTGTGGAGTCCAACCTTCTCATTTCATAGATTGGAAACCTGAATCCTTTTAAGAAGAAATCAATTAATCAAGGAAAGTTCCAAAGTTGCAACTAAAGGCCATTACACTAGGCTGTCCCACTCCCAACATGGATTCTCTGTTCAATTATTCTCTCCCCTACCCCCAAGCCAAATTAAACACTGCTTTCAACATTCCCCATTGTAGCTCCTCTCCTAAGTAGAATCTCTGATGATGGGAGGCAGGACCTTACTATCATAGGACAGTGAAAGCTGTTTTCCTCATATTTAGAGAGCTATAGCTGCTGCCCTGTACAAAAGTCTGTAACAAAGTCACCAGAATTTGATTCCCTGGAAAACCTGATGCATCATTCATTTGTCATTCAAGAATGTCATTCAGTGTGAATCCATGCTGCAGTGTAGACAAACATCTCACTCTGATAAAGTAGAAATTTCTGACCAAAAAGCTAAGACCTCTTTTTTTGACTCAACTGTCTGCCTTTCCCTTTGCCTATCTATCCATTGCATAACAATATCTTAAAGGAGGTGGCTAATTTTGACTAAATTTGTGCATGATTGTGGATAAAATTATGCCCTAAATTTGACTCAGGGGCTAGTCTGTCATTCTGGAAAGGAAACCACTACAAGTTTCTCAAAAGATACATCTTAGAAGACTACAATTCACAGAGACACAAATAAAGGACAATCCAGTCTATTATTGACTTAGATGACCCATATGTACAGCAATTCAAAATAAAGTGAAAGAAGAAAATGTCAGCCATTTACTCAGTTGTTACAAAATGACAAAGTCATTTGGAATGAAATCAAAGATTTTCGGTGTTCAGTAAATAGAGTGTACCCAAGGTCCTAAAGGGAGCCAAGGAAACAAGGGAGAGACAAGATAACCTCTTCTGTTTTCTTTATTTTTCCCTGAATCAATCTGAATAATGTCTGCTAACAGCTCTGTATATAGGGTGATAATTAAATCATACCTCTAAATTCGGATTTCTCCTTATAATGAAAATTAGTTCCTCTGAATGAAGGAAGACTTACCTTCTTCAGGACTACGAACTCATTTTCAGCTGTAGCTCTGAGGGCTACCTCCTCTTCATACCTATAGAAAGAAAACAAAAAGGGTAGGAAAACTTAGGGCTATTTCAAGCTGAATTGCCTCAAAATTGAGAGAACAGGTTAAGCTTCACTTGACTTCCATTTTTACAAATTTAAAATGCCAAGAATTGAGTGAAAAGATTAGATTGGGAGTCAAGAGCTTTATACACCATTTCTTTGGCCCTCTCTGTCTTATTCTGAGAGGATAAATATATATGGCCTCCAAAATGTTTGTAAAATCTAAAAAAGATCAAGAAAAATCAAGTATGTCAAAAAAAAAGATTCAGGAAAATCCAAAAAGATTAGGGAATGGAACCTGGAGATGTAGATTAAAGAAGAATAAAGGAAAAATTAGTTGGCAAGATGAGGAAGAAAAGATAACTATTAGAGGGTCAAGTTGGTTCATTGGTTGGTAGATGGAACAAATTGGGCAAACAGATAGATTGATGCAAGACCGAAGGAGAGGTGGATTTGACTATGGAAATGTTGAGACTTAAAAAAAAAAAAAGTTGAGTGGAGATGTCAAGTCATGGAAAATTTTTAGCCATGGTATGGAGGTTGGGGTTTGAACCTTTATATGTAGTTCAAAAAGAAATTTAAAAAGACGAAAAGATTTTGACCCATGAGTCTATATTTCTACCATAGTCAAGTTATCTGTGTTCCCAGTGCAGGCTGAATTAGGAACTTGAAGAAAACTTTGCCACTCTCCAGATTGTTATGAAAAATTAATGTGTTTTTGAAGGAAACAAGAATGAGGTTTCAACAGAAAAAAAGTATCTGAGATAGAGGAATACTTTATACTGACAGGATGGGAGAGAATAGAAAAACATTACAAAGATGAGAAAAGGAAAGAAGAGGACAGCTGTTCAATTACAACTTTAAAAAGACATGACATTCTTCTTGAAAAGGAAAAATATTCTGAGAAGCAGAAGCTGTTTGTCCTCCAAAGACTGATGAAGTAGAGCCAGGGAATTTATCAGATAAGAGAACATACATTAAGGGTCAGGAGAAGAATAGGTGTAGGAGTTAAAAATTCTCTGCTTAGGGATACCAAGAAAATCTATTATCAAATAGCTTTGATGATGGTGATGAAGAGAGTTAACAGTAGCAGCAGTACTTGTTGTAATAGTAACAATAACAGAATAATGGTAACAGTAATAGCAGAACAGTAAAAATAATAGCAACAATAGTAACCATAATGGTAATAGTAATAATTACCACTTATATGTTGTTTTCAAAGCAATTTGCAAATATTACTCCATTGTATTGTGTCCAAAATCCTGGGAGGTAAGCACTATTAGTGTCCCCATTCAACAGTTGAGAAAACTGAGGCAAGCAGCTCATAAGTGTCTGAGGCTGTATTTGAACTCAGATCTTTCTGACTCCAATCTCCGAGCTCTAATCACTATTGTCTTCCCAGGACAGGGACCTAAGACATGACAGAACATTCTATGACTTATCAAAATGAAAGATAAGTCCTCACCAGATGTGAGAGTTTTTAAGAAAAACCTATGCACATGTTTGGTCCATAGGGTCACAAAGAATCAGATACAATTGAACAATGACAACTAATATTAAGAGGAGGTGATAGTCTCACTGTACTCTGCCCTTTTCAGACCTCCATCGGAACAGTCAGTCCTAAGCATAATGGCTTAGGAAGGACATTGATAAAGCAAAGAGTATAAAGTCAAGTACAACCAGGATAATGAAGGGCTCCCAACATATGAGGATGAGGTGAAGTATCTGGGATGTTTAGCCTGAGAAAGAAGAGACTCAGGGGAGCAGGGTGGCTCCCCTGTTTATGGAGGAGAGATTATATGTTTTATGTTGCCCCAGAAGGCAGAACCAGGAGAAGTGAATGAAGTTCCAAAGAAGGAAATTTAGGTTTTATGTCAAGAAAAACTTTATAACAATTTGATGGGTCAAAAAGTACAAGCTTCCAAAGAGATGGTGGATTTCTCCTTTCTTAAAGGTCTTCAGACAAAAGCTTGATGACCATTCATTGGGTATGTATGGTGAGAAGCTTTGGGGTGTATAAGTTGGACAAGATGGAAACTAAGGTTTTTACCAATTCTCAAATTAAATGATTCTATAAATTATCAGAACCAGTATCCAGTTAGCTATATCATTTCCCCAAATTCCAGTGAATGTGGTACCTAAATACTCAGGATATATCCATATAAATGAAGTGGGGATAAATTAGCAATAATCCAGGAAATTTATCTATACAATTTCACTTTAATAATAACAGCTGGGAAGACAATGTGATCTAGAGAAGAGGGATCAAACTAATGGCCTAAAGGCCATATGGGACTCACAAGAATCTTAAGTGTTATGGGGCAGCTAGATGTCTCAGTAGAAAGAATGTTTTCCTTGAAATCAGGAAGACATGAGTTCAAATCCAGCCTCAGACACTTAATATTTACTAGTTGTGTGACCCTGGGCACACAAAAGAATAAAGAATTTTGAATGTTGCTAAACCAAATTAAAGCATAACTGAAAAATTTAAAAATAAAAATATAATACAACTTAGATTATGTTAATTTGTGATTTTCTCAGTCAATATGTAGCCAGCTAAGATGCTTCTATTTTATTTCAACACCACTGATCCAGCGGATGGAGAACAGCCCTTAGAGGCAAAAGTCCTACCCCTGGTACATGTGAGTTGATGGACAAGTCTCTCAATCTCTCAATGCCCTGAACAATTCTCTAAGATTGATCTGCATTGGTAGAGGAATTTTCTTTCTCCAGGTTTTCTCTATACTAATGAAATTACAGGAAAGTCCCCATTCTTGTCTTTAACCTCTAAATTCCTCCTAAACAACCTTCTAAGAATGTAAATTATAAAATAGTGGCAAGTTTTCAATGTGGGGAGGATGTTCCCTATTGATGAAATCAGAGGTCCATGTCTAACAGTAACAATGATAATAATAGTAGTAATGTGGAATGTTTCCAGTCATCCATATGGCTTCAAGAAATTCAATACAAATTAGATCAAATAAGAAGAAAAAAAATGACCATTATTAATATAATGAAGGACAGAAAAAGTTAAATCAAAGAAGGTAACTGCAACTCTATCTTCTAAAGCAACAAGGGCATTTAAGACCCATATTCATCATTTTAAATGCTTCACAGTAGTACATGAATTACTAGTGCATCATTTTTACCAACTTATTCTCAGATGTATATCTTTCTTAGCAAAAGACATGTATTAAATGAAAACACTAAAGACCCTTCCAAATATAATCAATCATATGTTATATACTTTAACCAAAGCATTCACAGCTTTTCTTTCTTTATATATATATATATGTGTGTGTGTGTGTGTGTATGTGTGTGTGTGCATATATATATATATATATACAATACAACATACATAAATATATAATACACATATATGAAATATACATATATAATATATATTCATGAAAAAATTAAGCTATTGTTTGAGAAGCAAAAAAGGTATGCCCCCAAAGCCCCAGGCAGGTGTGGGGATAGATGTAAAAAACAATTTGTTATTTATAGTACTCAGTAATTATTGAACACTTGCCCAAAGGTATCATAACATGTATACTGTCTTTAGTGATTATCACAAACCTTTGACTTTGTTCTATATTCATGACTTATTCACATGGCACAAATTTATAAAATAGACCTAAGTAGATTGTGAATTCTAGGTTATTTGACATCCACAGGGAAAACTTTTCTATTTAAAACATACTACCAAAATAATAATGCCAAGATCAAATTATAGATTTAGACATTTCATATATAGATATAAATATAAATGTATAAGCATATTATACATTAATACATAGACATATATGTGTGTATGTGTGTATTTCTCTCTCTATGTATGAACATGGCCAATTTGGGAATTTGTTTTGCCTTATTATACATTTTTATATCAGGGTTTTGATGGTGTCTTTGCTTTCTTGATTGGGGTATAGAGAATGCAGCACTGAAAAGAAATAAAATTTATTTAAATAAGACAATTTAAGTCCATTATTATTTCTCCTAAATTTGAATTTCACAACTGAAATAACTCAACAATGATACAACTGTATTTGATAAGAAATGACTTGATGGCAAGAATCATGCATTATAAGCTCAGTATTTTTAATGAAATGACAAATCCCCATATTAATCTCAACATATCCTGGAGAAGACAGACAACAAATTGTATTAGAACCAGAGTCTCATCACAAACACAATTATTTTTATTATTAGACACAATTTTCTGGTTATAACAACCACCCATGAAAATTTCAGAATGATGTCTGGATGTAACAAAACTAAATATTTAATCGCTGAGCTAAGGTACCTGGGTAGTATGATGGATAGAGTGCTAGGCCTGATATCAAGAAGATCTGAGCAAGGATAAAGGAGGGAGAGAAAAGAAAACAAAAGGAAAGAGGGAGGAAGGGAAGGAAGACAGAAGGGAGAGAGTTAAAGAAGGAAAAAAGGAAAGGGAGAGACTTGCATGAACTGATGCTAAGTGAAATGAGCAGGACCAAGAGATCATTATATACTTCAACAATACTATATGATGATCAATTCTGATGGACGTGGTCATCTTCAACAATGAGATGAACCAACTCAGTTCCAATAGAGCAGTAATGAACTGAACCAGCTACACCCAACGAAAGAACTCTGGGAGATGATTATGAACCACTATATAGAATTCCCAATCCCTCTATTTTTGTCTGCCTGCATTTTTTATTTCCTTCACAGGTTAATTGTACACTATTTCAAAGTCCGATTCTTTTTGTAAGCAAAATAATTGTATGGACATGTACACATATATTGTATTTAACTTATACTTTAACATATTTAACATGTATTGGTCAACCTGCCATCTGGGAGAGGGGGTGGGGGGAAGAAGGGGAAAAATTGGAACAAAAGGTTTTACAGTTGTCAATGCTGAAAAATTACTCGTGCATATATCTTGTAAATAAAAAGCTATAATAAAAAAAAGAAAAGAACCATCCTTTTTTAATATAAATTAATTAAATTAATTAGATCATTATCAAATCATCTTGCTTTGGAATTTTTCATTCATAGGCTCTACTTGTTTAATCAAGAAAGTGAAACTTCCATAGTTAAGTATTAAGTACCCTTCCATATTAATACTATTCCTGCTACTAAGCATTTGGTTTTGTTTTGATTATCCTCTATAGTATTAATCTATGTTGTTTGTAACTGCAGGTCCCATATCTTCTGTCTGGCTAGAAGTTCCCCAAAGACAGGAATTATATATCCTTCTCTTTCTACATTTCCCCCAAATGCTCAAAATGGGGCTTTATGAATAATGGTGCTTGGATGGGGGAGCAAATTGGTGGACCCTCCTTTGTCCTATATAGACTCAGACTAAACAACATGGGAATCATAGAGTTTTAATTTGGAATCAGTGACTTGGATCTTCCTATTCTCCTTGTATTATATGTGAACTCTGCCTGATTGATATTTTATGAAAGCCTCTTGACTCTTTCCCCACCCAATACTCACTTCTTCCTGTAGCCCTCCAACACCTCTTGCATGTGGTTGAGCTCAGAGGACAGACGTCCACTATCAGTCTCAACAACCTCTAGCTCCCGCTTCAAGGTTTCTATGTAGCCATTGAACAGGGGCTCCATGTTGCTTTGGCAGCATCTCTGGTTCTGGTAGAAGTTCCATTTGGTCTCCAGCAGCTTGTTCTGCTGCTCCAAGAACCGGACCTGTAGCACCAGAGAGAAAAATATCATGGGAGAGCCTGTATCCAGCTATTTCTTGCCACCTAAATACCCTTATTTTCTGTAAAATGAGACATTTTGGACTAAATCATTTCTAAGGACTCCTAACTATAAAACTCAGATTTCTAGAAACTGGTCAACTCTCTGGACTCTTGTCCCATTGCCATTGCCATTGCCATACTGATAAATGAAATTAGTACTCTTGGTACCCCATTAGTTCTTTTGATTACAGGCAATTCAACAAATGTAAACTACTATTCTTATTGTAGTTGGAAGTCTACAAAAATTCTGGCTCTCTCATCCCTTGGCTTTAATTAGATTATAAGCTCTATGAATCACTTCCACTAGAATAGCCTTATTTCTTAACATTGAGCACTGGGATTTAATTTTTCTAAGACAGTTCAACTACCATCACCACCCTTTCTTTTTATATCATCAGTGAAAAGGAGTAAAAAAACAAAACAAAACAAAAAACCCTCATATTTAGCTTCAACCCAATTGAATGAAAGGCCAAAACTTGCCTTCAACCTTCAAATCACAAAATGTGCAACAAAGGCAGAGTAAATCTGTATGTCATAGATTTAAAATTAGAAAGGAACCTAGAAGGCATCTATTCCATTGCTTTCATTTTATAGGTACAGAAACTGAAGCTCAGGGGAGTTGAGATGTACTGGGAAAGTAGTTAAGTAGCACATCCAGGATCTAAATCCAGAGTCTCTTACTCTGACTCTGACTAAGAAATATCTGTGGGGGAAGCTAGGTGGTGCAGTGGATAGAGCATCATCCTTGAAGTCAGGAGGATCTGAGTTCAAATTTGACCTTAAACACTTCCCACCTATGACCCTGGGAAAGTCACTTAACCCTAATTTGGAAGGAAGGAAGGAAGGAAGGAAGGAAGGAAGGAAGGAAGGAAGGAAGGAAGGAAGGAAGGAAGGAAGGAAGGAAGGAAGGAAGGAAGGAAGGAAGGAAGGAAGGAAGGAAGGGAAGGAAGGGAAGGAGGGAGGGAGGGAGGGAGGGAGGGAGGGAGGAAGGAAGGAAGGAAGGAAGGAAGGAAGGAAGGGAGGGAGGGAGGGAGGGAAGGAGGGAGGGAGGGAGGGAAGGAAGGAAGGGAGGGAGGGAGGGAGGGAAGGAGGGAGGGAGGGAGGGAAGGAAGGAAGGGAGGAAGGGAGGGAAGGAGGGAGGGAGGGAGGGAAGGAGGGAGGGAGGGAGGGAGGGAAGAAGGAAGGGAGGGAGGGAGGGAAGGAGGGAGGAAGGAAGAAAGGAAAGGAAGGAAGGGAGGGAGGGAGAGAGGGAGGGAAGGAGGGAGAGAGGGAGGGAGAGAGGAAGAAAGGGAAGGAGGGAGGGAGGGAGAGAGGAAGAAAGGGAAGGAGGGAGGGAGGGAGGGAGGAAGGGAAGGAGGGAGGGAGGGGAAAGAAGAGTCTGTGAAGCACTTAGCTCAGTACTTGATAATTGCCTGGCACACAGTAGTTGCTAATTGCCTTGTGCAATGGGTGCGTAATAAATGCTTGTTCTCTTTTTTGCTTTACTCAAGGGTTCATGATTCTAAAACTGGATAATTCTTCAAGGAGATACAGCACACTCTCAAATTAGCATGTTGCAAGATAGAGTGTGTTAGGAGGAAAGAGAAATTCAGGCAAAGTACTCTAGAAAAATCTGACTTTCAATTCAGGGCATTCTGTCTAATTCTACCTATGTGTCTTTGGGCAAGTTATGTAAACTCTATGGGTGCCAATTTATCTTCTGTATAATAAGAGAATTAAATTAAATGGCTTAAAATCCTTTTATTTTTAAATCAAAGCTCTTAAGAATCAGAGAAGGCTTTATGGAGGAGATGTCATCTAAGCTGAACTTTGAAGAAAAGATGGATTTCAACACATGGAGATGAGTAGGGATGCAACTGTGCCTATGAGTATATGGATATCTTTCAAGAACAAGGGAAAGATAAATCCAGTTTGGTGATTCAATTCTGTGGATTCCCAAATTAAAAAAAAAAAAGTTTATAGAGCTAAGTAGTATTTACACCCTTGTTGAGAAAGGACATATGTAGTAGTGGAAAAAGGATTAAAGCATACCTAATGTAATGTAATACCTGTGAGACTTTAGGTAAAATTAGATAAATCATTTTGCTGAATATAAGAGATTGAGGACCCTTGATAGTACCCAATCGGATTAAGATATAGTTTATTTCTCTCCTTTCAGGGACCCTTTCCTGAAAGGATCCTGGAACCAGATGTGTCCTCTCTTAAAATTAGAAACCAAAAAACTTTGTATGTCTCCACTCACAGGCTGTTGTTAACTCCACTTCCTTAGGGTAGGCAGGGAGCAACAGGCAACCATTTTCCACCAATGAGGAGTCTCATGCAAATAAACTCGAGTCCCAAATTACAGAAGGAAGCCATTGTTGTAAATTATAAAAAAGCATTTGGATCATAAGGTTGTGGATATAGAATATGAAGAAAGCTTAGAAGACATCTAGTCCAAACTACTTCATTTTTAGAAAACTGAGGCAACGTCTCTAAGGCTTTGAATCATAGTGATAGGACTTGAACCCTGAGCCTCTGACTCCAAACCGAATGCTCTTTTCCTTGTATCATGCTTTGATATATGTATTTTTGTGAAATCTCTGACCATCAGAGGTTCATCTTTTCATCTGTCCTTCTGGCATAAATGCAAACAGACCAATCCCCATCCCTCCACCCCGTGAGGACATGCATTTTCATATAGGCTCTATGCCAAAGATATAGACCAGAACATAATCTCCAGAAGGAACTCCTTCCTCAGCAGCATGTCTGCTGCTAGGAAGAGCACTAGACTTGAAGCCACAAGACTAAAATACCGGTTCTGTTATTCCCCTTGAATGACCCTGGATAAGTATTATATGACCTCCACCTTGGTTTCCTCACTATCTATATGTTGAGGTACTTAAACTGGATAACTTCTCAGACCCCTTCTAGCTCTAAATTCTCTGCAGCTGTGACTCCACCAGCTTGGATCAAAAAGGCTAGAGGTGTGCTACAGTCAGTTTAAACTGGCTCATGAAAGCTGATTGTTAAATTTTCATTGTGAGCATTTCCACTTTAGAAATGGCAAATCCTACAAACTAAGACTTGATTTATTGGAATTTCTAAAAATTGTCTAGACTTTAGAAAAATATGCATTTCTAATGCTAAATTATTTATATTAATCGCGCTAAATAAAATTTTAATTATATAGATAAAATTTTAAATTTTATTGCATTCATTTTTTTGATCTAAAATTCCTTAGCTGGTTGCTGAGCATTTACCAGTGTCCTCAAATGATAGGCCTCTGGGATCTAAAGCTGTGTGTACACACACACACACACACACACACACACACACACACACACACACACACACACACATCACAACAGAAAGAAAATGTTAACCTACAATTCTCAAAGAAACCAAAAAAGGTACAGGTGATAATAGATAAATGTGTGATGTGAGAATTCAAGATCCTTCATGACAAATTCTAAAATCACTTTCTCAGTGATTTTGAGAGGCATGAAAAGCTGGTTTGCTCCTCCCTGCTTCTCAGAACACATTTTTCCTACCTATCACATATTAGTTATGCTTTGTTTTATACTATAGCTATTTGCATGCATGCTTGAGCTCCCTTACTAGACTGTAGCCACATTAGTGCCAGAGGCCAGCTCAAACTTTATATTTTTCTGAGAAGGATATTATATATAATAGGCTGCTTAGTAAATGTTAAGTGAATGTATGAATGCTAGGTTTACAGCATCACTTCTTAGATGGATAGAACCAGTCTGAGTAGAGTCATCTATCTTCCTCCTCCCACATCAATTGTCTGATATCTTATGCTACAGGCATGGAGAAAGGAATTAAGAGTTTTCACATTAAAGGTCTTTCTTTCCTAGTGCGCCTAAGTTTTCCTTACGAATATTTATAGGAATAGTGATCAATTTCATAGAGAAATTAAGTTTGAAGAAATGGTAGTATCTGATGAGAAGGGGAAATCAGTATTTGCCACGTAAAAGACACAATGTGGTTAATGGGATATTAGAGAAAGTCAAGGTGTGTGCTTTCCATCTGTCCATCCTCCTGGCTCCCAGGTGATCCCAGACCCTGAACTCACCTTATCAATGAAGGCAGCAAATTTGTTGTTAAGGCACTTGATCTGTTCTTTCTCCTCATGCTTCACACACTGAGCATTGGGGTCGATGTCCAAGTTGAGTGGGGTCAAAAGGCTTTCGTTGATGGTAACAGTTGTAATACAGGGGGGACTGGGTCCACACAGGCCCCCAACTCGGTAGCCAAAACTGCCCCCACTGCGCAGAGGGCGCCCACAGCCTACAGAAATTTGAGGGGGCCCTACAACACCAAGACTCCAGCTGCTAAAGCCCCCAAGTTTCCTGGGTCCCAGACCCCCAGGGCTTCCCCCTCGATAGGAGAGGGTATTGCCGCCTGTTCGAGCTCCAAGTCTAGGTACAACAGCTGAGCAAGAACTGAAATTCTTGGTTCCACTCTTCCAGCTGATGTGGGAGGATCGGCAGGCCATGCTATCTTCTTAGGTGAAAGTCCCTCAGAAAAATGAAATCAGAAGAGAAGGCAATCTGACTTGTGACCTGCCTCAAAAGCATCCCTCCCTTTTATGTGCCCTGGAAGGGGGCTCAGACAACATAAAAGGGAAGGGAAAGTTGTTTCATGCAATTTATGAGCGTGGGATTCTCCCACTCACCTGGCCAAGAGCAAAGCTGAAACTTGCCCCTTTTTATAAGCCTATCTGAAAGACCCTAGTTACAATAAACATCACCCCTGCCTTTTCAACCCCACATGCCCTGACATATCTATTGAACCATTAATATACAATCATCCCCTGTGAGTGGGCAGAGGGTTATTTTCCCACATAAGCAAGTATAGACCTTGCCTAGGAAATGGAGAATTGTCAAGAGTTGAAGGGTCCCATGTACTAATCTGGGAGAGACCCAGTCCCCATTAATGTTGGACAGGAACAAATGCTGGACACGGAAGCATGCCTTCATACTCTGTAACGGGACCAAGTTTAACAACCTTTAGCTTCAGAGCTATAAGAGACCTTAAAGGTCATCTAATCCAAGGCTTATTTTATAGTTGAGTAAACAGAGGCCCAGAGAGGAGATGGGACAACTAGATGATACAGTGGGTAGAGGCCCAGGCTAGGAGTCAGGAAGATTCTCTTCCTGAATTCAGTCACTTATTAGATGTACAACTCCAGGAAGGTCACTTAACCCTGTTTGCCTCAGTTTCCCTCATCTGTAAAATGATCTGGAGAAGGAAATGGCAATCCACCCTAGTATCTTTGCTTAGAAGACCCCACCAATGGCATCACAAAGAATCAGACCTGACTGAAATGACTAAACAATGGTGAGTAGAAGGAATTTGTCCAAATTCACACAGATAGGTGTTTTAAATGGCAATGCTGGGAGGTAAGCCTGTATCACTTGAAGATGACTCCAAATACAGATGTATTCACTGTATCTCAAAATTCAGCACACAATGAGCACTTCCTATATGGAAAACATTGGTGGAGTTACTGAAGGGATGAAAATAAATCATATTTGGATTTGAAATCAAAGGACCTTAGTTCCAGTTCTACTTCTGCAACCCCTTTGTGAATCAGTTTCTCCATCTGTAAAATGAAAGGCTTGAAAATGAGAGGTAGCTAGGTGGTTCAATGGAGAGAGTCTGGGAATGAAAATGTTTAAATTTGTATAATTTTTAAAAATCAGAGAATGCACTGAAGGATTTATATTACAAAGGGCTGCTAACTACCTGGTCCATACCAGATAGTTTGTTTCCCTTTCTTGTTCTTTTCAAATTATTTTTAAACTATCTTACTGATGCTCTATTTTTACACCATTGTTATGTCTTTTATAGACAACTAGGCTGCACAGTAGATGGAGCATGAAATCTGGAGTCCAGAAGTCAAATCTTGCCTCTGACCTTTTACAGCTGTGTGATTCTGTGCAAATCATTTAACCCTCAGTGAGCCATAGTGTGCTCATCTGTAAAATGGGGATAATAATAACACTAGGCTCAAGGATTATTGTGAAACCCAAACGAAGTAGCACATGCAAAGTGCTTTGCAAACCTTAAGGCGATATATAAATGTTAGCTATAATTACTCCCAATGACTCATCTCCAACCCTGATAGAACCATCCTTTGTAACAAAAAATTACAGTTAAGGAAAACATTGATGCATTAGCCATGTCTGCTTCATTCCATGCCTCCATTCTGTGAGTCAAGAATTGGGAGATATGCTGTGGTCAATGTATTAGTGTATCTCCTTCCACAGTCCTTCCAATGCTTGCTTCCAGTCTGTACTAAACAGCTTGGATTGCACAACACGTAAGGTCAGTCAGCATGGGAAAGGGGTTTGAGTTGGGGAGGTGGTTTCCCTTTTGATGTGGTTCTAATTAGTCTGAAGGCTGTAATCATGTTGATTTCAGTGTCTCCAGACCCCTCAGGCTTTTAAAGAAAAGAGCTCATTAGAATTGTTCATTGTATGAGCAAGGGGTCTGGGTCAGAAACACCGAATGAGGAAATAACCAGCAGATGGCTACCTAGGAGAACATCAAATAAACAACAGAAGAGACCCAGTATTTGAACCACAGGCACTTTTCTGCCTCTCTCTTTTCCCTCTAACACACATAAACACACAAAGAGGAGGAGGGGAAACCATCCTTCTCTTGACCATCACTGATACTGAGCTTCATCAGCAAATCTCTAGAGTTTTGTCTTGGTAACTGGAAATTGAGGAAAAAAATAAACAAAAGGTTGCCAAGAATAATAGAACTGAGAGCTGGAAGAAACTTAAAAGATGATTTATCTAATTTCCTTATTTTACACAGCAGAAAACTCAGGCTTAAAAAAAGGAATTTCTTGCTTAAGGTCATGGAGTTAAGAAGTACCTGAAGCAATCATCCAACCCTAGGCCTATATTCTTCCCACTATACCACACCAAAGCTGCTTTAGTCTGACACAGGGACCCTTCATTAAAATCACAGAAATGTATCAGAGAATCACAGAATTAGAAGACTTTAGAGACTGCTCGATTCAATCCATATCTCAGCAGAAATACCCTTTAAAACATCTTCACCAATCAGTCATTCACCTTTCTCTTAAAAACTTCTAATGAGTGATTTTCCTATCACTGCTTTTCAAGACAGCCCATTTCATTTTAAGACAATTCCATTTGTTAAGAAGTTATAGTGATGAACTTGGTTCTTCTAAATAATGCAGTAATTCAAGGCTATTCCAATAGACTTGGGATGGAAACTGCCAGTCACATCCAGAAAGAGAATTATAGAGACTGAATGTGAATTAAACATAGTATTATCATGTTTTTGTTTGTTTGTTTGTTTTTAGTGGGGTTTTTTTGGGGGGTCTGATTTTTCTTGTACAACACAACAAATATGGAAATGTGTTTAAAAGTATTGCATATATTTAACCTATATCAGATTTCTTGCTGTCTTCAGGAGGGAGGAGTAGGGAGGGAAGAAGAAAAATTTCCGACACAAGTTTTACAAAATGAATGTTGAAAACTATCTTTACATGTATTTGGGAAAATAAAATATTATTTTTAAAAGAATAGGCGATAAAGAAAAGAAGCTACAACAGTTGGTTCCAGATGGTCATGGGATCACAGATTTAGAGTTGATAAAGATGACAAAGGTTTTATGGTCCAATTGCCTCATTTTACAGATGAAGACATGGATGCCCAAAGAGATAAAGTTATCTGCTCAAAGAATCAGTTAACGATAAGGATATGTGCTACAGAATGAGTTAATGAAACAAAAGATATATGTATGAGCTCTCAGAATCTACTCCCCAAGAGGCAGGCTCACGTCCTGGCTCTACCACTAATCTAGGAAAATAATTTCATCTCTATAAGCTTCAGTTTTCATATCTGTAAACAGAGATTATGATATTTCTCACACAGTTACCTCATGGGATTATTATAAGACATATGTTTTTGTAGATTATAAGGCAAAAGAAATATAATGTTTTAGGACTCCACACAAGCCACAAAAAACATTTGGTAAGAAACAAGACTCCTCGGAGCTTTCAAAGTTTTCAGTTTCCAAAGTGGGACAAGGCATCACCCCAAGATGATGTGACCTGACCCTGAGGGTACATCATAAGTCAAGAACTGTCAGAAGAAACAAAGGCATGTTACATTCCAACCGTCATCCTTCTGAACTGGATATCAGGCCTTGAGGGCAATTATAAACTAAACCAAGACTACCTCTAATAACTACTCAAGGAAAATTTTGTATCCTAAATCACCTCTCAACTATGGCTGGTGCCACTAGGAGAATAAATTCTGAGCAGAGAGACAATGACAAGTGAGAAAGAACTCTTATCTGTGTCTTTCACATAAGGTGGGACAGAGTGAGTCACAAAGAATGAGTAAGTTCTGACCAATTGTTAATAGATCATAGATAACATTATATTACTTTCCCTTCCCTATCCCCCAAGTCCACCTAGCTTCCAAAATGCCAGATTATTATCAAGGACATCAGCTTCTTTCTAAACATCTTTCCCTTATCCCACTCCCACACATCTGATCCGTGTAATTTCTTACATCTCTCCTGCATGTCCTGTCCTAATTTACTCATGTAGTCACCACCCTTGTTCAGTTAACTCTTGCTTTAATTATGATGGATTTCTAATTGGTCTCCCTGCCTCAGTCTCTACCCTGCTACTCCCCACCTCTAATCCATCTTTCATACAACTTCAAAATGATTTTTTTTCAAGTGATCTCTGACCATATCATTGCCTATGTGATAAATGCCAGTGGACCCCTATTAAAATATTATTCTCATTCTTTTCTGATTTTTACTTTTGCATAAGAATCAAAATATAAACAGTAGAATTTATAAATAAACAAAAATACATATAGTGGAGTGTATAGCAAATAAATTTTACTCTCTCTATATATTTATACTACATAATATAGTAATAAATATATATATATTTATATATACTACATCACATAGAAATAAATATATAAATACTTACATAATATATTTAATAAATATATACATATATATATATATATAAGTAAATAAATATAATAAATAAATAAATATACCTCATTAGGTATAAAATCAAAAAAATTTGGAGAATATTGCCCTAGAGGAAAACTAGTTAGTATTGATCTTAATTGTTTCATTTAACTCTTGCCTCAGAAATTTACTTCCTGTGTGACCAAAAATTTGCCAGTCATTCCCTTCATCAGTTTATCAATTTCCTCTTTTATAAAATGAGAAGATTGGATTTCATAATCTGGAAGATCCCATCCAGTTCTCCTTCCTGTAGTCCTATGTCTCCCCACCAGAGGGAGAGCAAGAGCAAAGTCAGGAGTCTAGTTTGAGAAAATTATTGACAAAAATTGGCTCATGCATTGGAGAAGCTATCCAGTTCCTCCTCTGGGACTAGATTAACATATTAAGGGACTGTGAGGAAGTCTACTCTTTCTGTGTGCCCTTGGGAAAAGCAAAAAAGACAGCCAAATAGGGACTAAGGGAAAAGCAGGAAATAAGATTGGCTGGCAAAAAATATAACTTCTCTCTGGGGAGATTGCTTGGAGGAGGAGAGGTAAAAAAATGGTGTTGTTAAATGGATTGAAATTCCTCCCTGGTTGCAAGATCTGTAGGTCAGATCAATCAAGAAGCATTTACTAAATGTCAGGCACTATACTAAATGGTGGAGATACCAAAACAAAGACAAAACCTCAGTCTTAGAACTTGAGAAGCTCACAATCTAATAGGAAGACAACATACAAATGACTATGTACATGAAAGAGATAAATAGGGTAAATGGATGATAAGCTTATCAAACTCAACCTCCTCCTTTATAGGAGAGGTGATTGAGGCACAGAGGAAGGGGATGACTGGCAAATGGTCCCACAGAGAATAAATTCCCCACAGGGAAAGGGAGGAATATATGGATAATTTCTTGCAGATGGAGAACTTGAAATCTTTTTATAATTTTTTTTAAATAAAGCTTTTTTTTTCAAATCATATGAACAGATTATTTTCCAGCATTGACCCTTGCATAGCCTTGTGTTTCAGATTTTCCCCTCCTTCCTTCCCACCCCCTTCCCTAGATGACAAGCAATCCAATGTATGTTATACATATTAAAATATGTTAAATCCAATATGTATAAACATAGTCAATTATCCCTGTTTACCTCAGTTCCCTCATAAAATGAGCTCAAGGAGGAAATGCAAACCACTCCAGTGTCTTTGCCAAGAAAATCCCAAATGGGATCCTAAAAGAATCAGGCATGACTCAAACTACTCAACAATAATACTAATATAAGTAACAACATTAATATTCCAAAGATTGTACCAAGTGTTAACAATATGAAAACAACAATGAATTAGTCCCTGAACTCAAGGAGTTTACATTCTACTGGGAGAGACATAAACATATATTGTCACATGTAGGAAATATACAAAATTAAGACAAATTAAATTGGGGGGAGTACTAGCACCTGGGGGAAATCAGGAAAGGTTTCTCATGCAAGATATCATGAGCAGAATTTTGAAGGAAATGAAATTATAACAATGAGAGATAAGGAAACAGTACAAAGACTGAGGTGGAGTAGGGGTAAGTTAAGAACAAGAAGCTTAATTTGAGTGTGGGAAGAGAATAATGGACCAAGGGTAGGTGGTAAAGAGATTTAAAAGCTAAAGAAAGCAACTAATATAGCTGTAGAGAGCCATTGTAGTTCATTGAGCTGAGGAATAAAACGGTCAGATCTGCACTTTAGGAAAATTACTTTAATAGTGTTGGAGATAGATTGGAGAGGGAAGAGACTTATTAAGAGTTTATGTCAAGTCATCCAAGCAAAAGATGATGAAAGCCTATATACTAAGGCTACTCATGTGATTAGAGAGATTGGCAAAGTGCTTTCTGTAGTCATAACTAATTCAGAGGGTATGTGTTCCTAGAACTATAGTTCACAATCCCCCATTAGTGTATTTACCTATAATTGTCAGCCAATAAACATTAATTCAAAGTAAAGAATGTACTGAGATGGCATTGTAAGAATATTAGTAACAAAATATTACACCTCTACCTCCTCACACACACCTAAACTTAGGGCACATTCTTACATAACTGCATACAGATCCTGTTGTAAAAGTAGACACACATTGAGAAAACATGATTCACATTTCTGGCACCATTGAGTGCTAATGTCCTTTCTTTACTCATGGTGCCTTCATGTTGCTTTTCCTGCACTCATTGTGCTGCGAGCATTTCATTCAACTGTGCTCTCTGAATTTGTTCTTTTCAATAATTCACCTCTCAACAACTAGGAAGTTCTCTCTCTGTCTCTGTTCCTCTCTTTTTTTTCCTCTCTCTTTCTTTCCTTATGAAACTTCTGGTTTCATGCCTTGACTGATTGTGCCTACCCTTTATTAGTCATGGTTGACAACTAGATGAGTACTTCTGATGCAAGATGCCATGGTACATGGGGGGAGAAGAGAGATCTCTTTGCCTCAAAAAGAAAGAAACAATTTGTTCTCAAGACCTGATTTCTTCTATAGCTAGATTTCTTTTCTGACACCACGGAAAGCAAACCTTAGAGTTACCAATCTACAACTGTCTCCAATATCCTCTTGCTTACTTGGCATCTTTTTCTTACTTGCTGTTCAGATTCTGCTACCTATAAGCCCCTTTATTGAAGCTTTTTGAGGGAAGAACTGAATTCAGGAGTCTAAGTTCACCTATTTTTGTAATCAATGTAAATGCCTGCTCTCAAATATCTTAAATCATTGTGACCTACAGACATGACCAAAGATCAATTATAAAAATATAAATAAATAGATGCCATGAATACATATATACATATGTGTGTATAAATACAAGGTAATGGGGAAGGGAGCACTAGCAACAAGAGGAGTACCCAGGAAAAGCCTCTGATTTAAGACAATGCTCAAGATTAGCTTTGAAGGAAGCCAGGAATTCTACATGACAGAGATGAAGGAAGAATGGATACAAGCTATGCAAAATCCTAGAAGCCTGAATATCACACATGAGAAATAAGTAAATTTGGCCAGTTTATGTGTGACCCTGGACAAGTTCTAGGATAAATCTAGGATAACTTGTAAGATTTGGAATGATATGAAGTCTCAAAAAGGATTCTGAGACAGATTGTGAAGGGATTTAGTTAACAGCAAAGTCTATATTTTATCCAAGAGACAAAAGATAACCCCTATAGTTTTTTGAGCTGAATAGTGACCTAGTCACACTTGTACTTTAGAAATGTGTTTGGCAGGTAATGTCAAAGATGGAGAGAAGAGGACACTTGAGAAAAGAAGACCAATTAGTGGGATACTGTAATCATCTAGGTGAGAGGAAATAAGGGTCTGAACTAGGGTGGTGGCCACTAATAAAATGGATAAATTGAGAGTTTATATAGAAATTATGAGATTTAGCAACTGATTGGGTGCAGGAGGGAGCAAGGAAGGATGAAGAGGTGAGTGACTGTCAGGATGATGGTATCTTTGATAGAAATAGGGAAATAAGGACAACAGGTTGGGGGAAGTTAGTGATTTCTGATTTGGACATGGAAGGAATGTGAAAGGAAGGAGTCATTAGACAAAGGGCAAAGTTGGACAAGAACTTCAGAGGAATTGGGCTGATATAGAGGCAGATAAGGAATTGGAATTTTCATGTAGGAAGCTTTCAACTAATAATCACAACAATTTGGAAAGGGAGAGAAAATCTTTAAGCCACAAAATATAAACTGTCCCCAAATAAATAAAGACAGCATAAATTCAAGAAAGACAAAGCATTATTGCCTAAAGGCAATAGACAATCATCCCCTTCTTTCTCCTTACCCACCATCTCTCCCTCTTCTTCCCTTTCTTCCCTCTCCCTCTTCTTCAATCCCTCTCCTCTTCTTTTTCAATCTCTCCTCTTCCTCTTCTTTCCCACTCTTTCTCTCCTTCCTTTTTATGAAGAGAGGTTGGTATAAATGTGATATAATACAGTAAGGGTCAGGTTTGTCTCAGAAACTCTTCAAAGCAATCTCTCTTTTCTTCTGCCTGACCCAATGATCCACAAAAATGTGCATCCAATCAGTTTCCTAACATAAATGGAAAATGTTCCCATTTCACAGACCAGAAGACTGGAACTCATTCAATAGAGTTGGAGAGAGTCATTCAATCTTCCCACTCATAATGCTTCAGAAAAAATTAAAAATCTCTGGAGTCACAACAGATTTTTTTCTATGTCCACTAGAGGGCACTCCAGTCTGGCATCTAGGAGGCACCAAATGTCACCTTTATTCTAATGGCTCCTGAAATTCCTCCTTCCAAAGAAGCTTTCCCAGATTGATCAAAGGAGAGTGGATAGTTCCCTTGATCCCATGAGACTAGGAAATGAAATTCTCACTGTCTCTCTTTGACCCATTCTCCTTTCCAGTGATGCAGCTCCAACCCTAACCTATGTTTCTCTTGACATAGGTGTGATGATGTCCCTTAAATCCACCCCCCGTTTTTCCGTTCCCAATTCCAATATTCTGCTTCATGTTCTTGCTACTTTTGTGTAAATAGAATTTGTCTGTCTCTGCCACTCCATTGCCAGATTAATCTTACTAAAGCAAAGTAACTCTCCTGCTTAACAGCCTTTATTGGCAAATCACTGTTTATAGAATAAAATTCACATTCCCTAGCCCAGAATTTTATGGGCTTATAAGGAGGAGGATGCTAGATAAGTCACTTACTCTGTTTGCCTCAATTTCCTCATCTATAAAATGGGGGTCATAATAACACCTATATATCACAGTTGTTCTAAGGATCAAATGAGATAATTGTAAGATGTTTAGCATAGTGCCTGTAGCATAGTGAATAATATTTAATATTAGTTATTTTTGTTAGTATTTAAAAACCTTCTTTTCTAGCTTAATCTCTTTAAACACCTTCCACTCCAGAACAACTGCTCAATTCACTATCTTTTGTGTTTTTCCCATTCCTCCTTCCTGTAATTCTTTCCTTTTTCTGTCTTCTCCTTTCTTTCCCTTACCCAAATGTCTATCTGCCCAACATAAATCTCATCTTTTCTAGGAAATGTGCCCTCCCTTTTAAAATCACTCTAGCTAATAGCATTCTCTGTCTTCCCTGAGTTTACAATACAATATTGGTGTCATACTGCCTTGTGGCATCTTTATTTTCTATTAGCTGTTAAATTTTTATATGTGATTAAATCCTTCATGTTGCTGCCCAAGTAATCTTCCTAATGTATTAGTATAAGCATACTAATCTTCTCCAAAAAAAGAGAAGAGATTATCTCTCAGCAAATATTCATGTGAAAGCGTCTATGCTAAAAGCATTGGAAACACAGTAGATGCCCATCAATTAGATAATGGCTGCATTACTTATGAATTCAGAATTGTGCTGCAAGAAATAATGAACATGATGCATTCAGAGAAGTGGGAGAAGACTGGTAAACAAATGAAAAGAAAAGTAAAAGAAAAAATGGAAATGGAAAAAAATAGAAACAACCAAATAGAAACTGAAGGCTAGGGAATTGTAATCATGAAGATTGTCTCTCAAAAAAAAGTTAGTGAGAATAAATATCCCCACCCTCTATGCAGGGACCATGGATGCAGAAAACTGCATACAATGTCAGACTTAATCGATATGTTTGTTATTTTTCCTAAACTTTTTTGGTTCTTTTTTTATTTTTTAAGGGGAAGAATATAAGAGGAGGAACATATGTGGAGGGGAAACATAATATAAAACAAAAGATGTTAATAAAACTTTAAAAAGACTTTACTGAAATAACTATTGAATGATGTAAGGTACATTATATATTATTATAGATCATATAATTAAGTGCCAAAGTTATACGGATTCTCATATGTGCATATGTATATAGACAAACACATATATTCATTTAATAATCCTTTCTTATATATACATATATATATGCATATATATATATAGCCTGCCTCCTCATGTAGAATCTAGGTTGATTGAGGACAGAACTGAGAATTCTACTTTTGTTTCTCATCTCCATTGGAATAATATTTGGAATAGTGATATAGATTGTTGTTGTTCAATCATTTCTGCCTCTCTATGATCCCATATGGGTTTTTGGCAAAGATACTGAGTGGTTTGCTATTTCTGTCTTTAGATAATGCTACAGATGAGGAAACTGAGGCAAATGGGATTAAATGACTTGTCCAAGGTCACCTATAAGTGTCTGAAGCCAGATTTCAATCCATGAAGGTAAGTCTTCCTGCCAGGTCTGTTATTTTATCTACTGCAGCACTTAGCTGCTCTGCTATGGAGAGTAAGGGTTTAACAAATATTTACGAATGAATATTTTCAATCCAGTTCTATCCTGAATTTCTTGGTTCTAGGACCATAGTTATCTTCAATGAGTATAGAATCCCAGAATCACGGGATTCTGAAAGGACCTTAGAGGTCACTCAGTCCAAACTTTTATTTTATAGATGAAGAATCTGAGACATAGAAAGTTGACATGACATGACTTGCCTGGAGTCACACAACTAGTAATTATCTGAGACAAGATTTGCACTAAGGTTTT
This sequence comes from Sminthopsis crassicaudata, assembly GCF_048593235.1. Lineage (NCBI taxonomy): Eukaryota > Metazoa > Chordata > Mammalia > Dasyuromorphia > Dasyuridae > Sminthopsis > Sminthopsis crassicaudata. The sequence continues at coordinate 228,789,250 of NC_133621.1, forward strand.
CCTGATCTGCGTCCACTTCCCTATTGACTCGGTCACACTGCCTCTCTGAAGCTTAGACTGGGTGAGTCAGGACACAGCCAAAGGACCTAGGTAAAAGACAGACTGTGGAATGGTTTGTGCTTATGGGTCAAGGAGAGTCAGGAGCCAAAAGAAGTAAACACAGTCCATATCTGTGTAGCATTGTTCAAAGTGAGGACAAAATGAAGCAGGTGCCAAATTTTAAGAGAATGCATCTAGCCACAACAGATGCTATTGTTGATAGAACCATATCCCCCAAAAGATGATAAGTTCAAGATTTAACAGAAAAGTACAAGAAACTGCTACCTGGCACAGTTGTTAGAGAATTCGGGAAGACCTGAGTTCAAATGTGACCTTACACACTTATTTGCTGGGTAACTCTGAACAAGTCATTTCACCTCTGTTTGCCTAAATTTGTTCACCTATAAAATGGGAATAATAACAGTACCTACCTCTCAGGGTTATTGTGAGGACCAATTAAGATAATATATAAAGTGCTTAACATGGTGCGTGGTACATAATAAATGCTATTATTATTATTAGCTATCATTTTGAAAAGGCTATTATTTTGAAAATATTAGTTATTATTTGTGAAGAGTAGCTGAGGCTATAGATAGGTTTCAAGGGAAAGGGACTTTTAGATCATGGATCCAACCTACTTCTTTTATAGGGGAGGAAATTGGGACAGAGAGAAATTAAATTTGTGTGCAGGATCACACAGCTAGTTAAATATAGAAGGTAGAATTTGAAATCAAATTTTCCTGATTCTAGGTATAGTGCTTACAGGAGATAGTACTATTCCAAGCTACCTATGACTAAGAGGGAAAGATTGGCAGCCTGTAAACCCAGCTCTGGGAAGGAACCATTGTAGTAAGTGGGACATCTATTTCATTTAGGCTGGAATAGTCTTTCCTTAAAAGGGCAAGGAAATTGTCCTTGAAATCTGATTGGTCCAGGGCATTAGTGTGGTTTCCTCCTCACCTAGAGATTAGACAACCCAGCCAGACAAAGGAGGAGTCAGTGTTCCTGGGACTTGATGAAATCCCCACCTTCATTTGAGTCAACACATATTTCTGGCCACAAGCCAGCACTGTGACAAATGCAGAGGCAAAGAGGAAGTGCAAACATTTGCATCAGTGCTGTAACTCTGCTAAATATCTCTTTTTATTGTCAAATAAACTTCTTATTAAATGTTATGTGGGCCATGAATGTTTCATTATGTTCAAATAATGAAATTGCACTATTGGACTAAGTTGAATTAAAACTAACTTAGAACATGTAGTTCAATCAACAGGATTAGATTGGGATAACCTTGTGGTTGAAGTGGGGTAGGGGAAAGTAGATGAAGGAGAGTTTGGGGAGATTGGTTGGCCCAGTACAAGACCCTGGAACATTGTTGCTGCCCTTCTGGCTGCACACACACACACAGAGTCTTAACAATGAAACAGAGGAAAGGTCCCTACAGATCCTGTAGCATTTGCCTAGTTGATTTGATATTTTGTTTTGGCAAAAGATCACTGGCATCACAAGTGATATCTTGAATTGGGTATGAATTGGATTTAAGTAAGGCAGATTTGCCAAAAATCATTAGCCTCATTCTCTTCCTGAGTCATCAAAGTCCAGTGGCAAGACAAAAGTCAAGATAACTAGCAATGACCCAAGATGCAGTGAATGACCTTGATTTCTTCAATACCTAACCAAAGTATAAGAGCTCATAGCAATTGCTTTGGCCATGTTCATGATTGTTGGAACAAATTCTCACAGGGGAAGTCTTCACATGTTTGGGGTAGATATTCCCCCTAATTCACCAATAGGTGAGTTACTTTGTCAGTTACTTCAACCAGAGAGGTGTGTAGAGTGTTCAAGAGGACTGGCACCTCTGTTTTACCTAGTCTTTTTCAGGGTTGTTCCTACACCTTTCCTCTTCATTTGATTACCCTACTCTCACATGTGGCTCTAAAAAACTGTGGCATGTGTGGTGGCCACACCTGGTAAACCATCTCACCAGAATTAGCCTATATGGATTTTAAAAGAGGCCGAAAGAAGATAATGAAATTGCAAGGGGAAGTAATCTTTAGCTAATAATGCTAAGAAAGTTGAAGCACATATTATTTTTTAAATGCAAGGGACTTTCAGGAGCCAAGAAGGTGGAATTAGTAAGAAATTTCCTAAACTCTCCCATATTCACCTCCAAACAACTATAAAATAGAGCTCCAAACTGGAATTACAGGATCAACAAAAAGACAGGGTGAAGCAATTTTCTATCCCAAGACACCTTGGAAGGTCAGCAGGAAAAATCTTTCACTTAGGTAAGGCAGGAAGCATTCTGACAGATCAACAGCAGGTCCTACTTCAACAAGCCAGTGGAAGACCCTGAGTACCAGTATGAGTCAGTGACCACAGTCCCATTTCATAAGTGGGCAAAGTGGCTAGACCACTATCTACCCCTCACACCATGGTGTGACATCACTGTCACCCACTCAGGCCTCAGTGCCACACTAGGTAAACTGCACTGCTAGATCTCCACAGCCCTGGAGCAACAAGAGGAAGAAAACCAAATTTCCATTATCAAAAATGAAAAGGGCAAATTCACTACTAATGAGGAGGAAATTAAAGCAATTACTATTAAATATTTTGCTCAATTATATGCCAATAAATCTGACAACATAAACAAAATTAATGCATATTTATAAAAATATAAATTTCCCAGATTAACAAAAAAATAATTATTTCAATAATTCCCTCTTGGAAAAGGAAATTGAACAAGCCATTAATGAATTCCTTAAGAAAAAGAATTCCTACGGACAGGGGGGTTCACAAATAAATTTTACCGAACTCTTAAAGAACAATTCATTCCAATGCTATATGAACTATTTGGAAAAAATAGGCAAAGGACTCCTCCTAAATTCCTTTTATGACACAAATATTTTACTGATACCTAAAACAGGAAGATCTAAAATAGATTTTAAAAAAAAACTAAAGACCAATTTCTCTTCATGAATATTGATGCAAACTAGCAAAGAGATTATAGCAATATATCAGAAGTATCATAAGTTATAACTGGATAGGATTTAAATCAGTTTTTCAGGACTGGTTCAATACTAGGAAAACCATCAGCATAACTGAACATATTAATAATAAAACCAACAGAAATCATAGGATCATCTCAATAAAAAGCAGAAAAAGCTTTTGACAAAACACAGCATTCATTTCTATTTAATACTAGAGAGCATAGGAATAATTAGAGCTTTCTTTAAATGATGAGCTGTATTTATCTAAAACCATCAATAAGCATTATTTGTAATGAGGATAAGCTATAAAATAAAGGGTGACAAGACTGTTATTTAATCTTTTACTAAAAATTATAGGTATAGCAATAAGAGAAGAAAAAGAATTTGAAGGAATTAGAATAGCCAATGAGGAAAAAACTATTATCTTTGCAGATAATATAATGGTATAGTTAGAGAATCCTAGGGAATAAACTAAAAAAAAAAAAAAAAAACTTGAAGTAATTAACAACTTTAGCTAAGTAGTAGGATATAAAATAAACCCACAGAAATCATCAGAATTTCTCTATATTAATAACAAAGCCCAGAAGCAAGAAAAGAAATAGAAATTCTATTCAAAATCATTGTGGACAAGGTAAAATACTTGGGCATCTACCTGTCAAGACAAATTCAGGAACTATATGTTTTTAAAAAGCTTTTTATTTTCAAAACACATGCACAGACAATTTTCAACATTCACCTTTGCAAAAGCTTGTGTTCCAAATTTTTTCTCCCCTCCTTCCCCCAGACAGCAAATAATCCAATATAATGTTAAGCATATACAATTTTTCTATACATATTTCTACAATTACCAGGTCAAAAAGGAAAAAAAAATGAGAAAGAAAACAAAATTCAAGCAAACAACAACCAAAAATGAAAATATTATGTTGTGATCCACACTCGTTCCCCATAGTCTTCTCTCTGGGTGCAGATCTCTTTCTTCATCACAAGACCATTGAAACTGTCCAGGAACTATATATATGAATGCAATTACAAAACAGTTTTCATATAAATAAAGTCAGATCTAAACTTTGATACCACTCCTAGGTCTCTATATCAAAGAGATTTTTTTTTTAAACAGGCAAGGGCCAGAGAGGAGAGGAAGGATGTATGTACAAAAATATTTAGAGCAGCTTTTTATGTGGTGGCAAAGAATTGTATATTGAGGGATTGCCCATCAATGGGGGAATGGCTAAACAAGTTGTGGCATATGAATGCAATGAAATACTATTATGCTATAAAAAATGATGAGCAGGAAGATTTCTAAAATATCTGGAATAGTTTGCATGAAATGATGCAAAGTGAAATGAACAAAATCAAGAGAACATTGTACACAATATCAGCAATATTATGCAGTGACCAACTGTAAGCAATTTAACTCCTCGCAGCAATATAATAGCACAAGATAATTCCAAAGGCCTCATGATGGAAAATGGTAACCACATCCAGAGAAAGAACTGATGGAGTTGAAATGCAAATTGAAGCATACTATTTTCACTTCCTTTATTTTTATGGTTCTTTTTTCACAAAAAGGATACTATGGAAATATGTTTTACATGATTGCACATATGCAACCTATATTAAATTGCTTACTATCTTAGGCAGGGGTGGTGAAAGAGGGAGGGAGAAAATATGAAACTCAAACATTTTTAAAGATATTAAAAATGTATTTACATATAATTGGGAAAAATAAAATAATATTTTAGAAATAGAAGTAATCTATGCATTCAATAACTAGAAGTATATATAAATGTACTCTTGTTGCCTAAATATTATGCCCTGAAGATAAATAGTAACTTTTGGAGTTAGTAACAACACATAAAAGGAGCAATGGAATTCAGTAGACTATACATGAAAAGTTCTCCGAACAACTTGAAGGAAAATGCCTTAAAGATTTGCTGAGATAAGGGCTTTAAGGGAAGAGAATAATAGAAGAATGAGTTGAGAATCAAAAAAGATAATGAGAGTCTTGGGCTTTCCCTACTATTTGCCCCACTATACCCCAAAGATGATATCTTCCTCCATAGGTGAGTCTTTATCACCAAACTTGGGACAAGTTTAAAGAAGAACCTGATGACTCACTGAAGTAACATTGGAGTAACCAATTTCCTCTTGGTAAGGGCATGGTCTTATAGGGTCAATGTGGAATTTTTCCCAAATGGAGTTCTATTATCCATAGATATCCATAATTTTTGCAAAACCAGTTAAATCAGCAATTAAAAGTCCTAGATATGGACTATTCTCTGTCTCTTTTTATTTGACTATAGAAAATTGTATATATTTGAACCCATAAAACAAGTTTTCTTTGCATCTAGTTTCCTATTGAAGATTGTCAAGGAAAAGAGTGATATTCCCTTGCGTTTGGTAGATTGCATCTAGGATGCTCTATCATAGCCCTCCCCTCCATCCCAGATATGTTGACTAGCCTTCATTGAGTTCTATTAGATACTTCCTTCCAGCTGAATCCACTTAAATAGTGTCAGGTTTTATGTATGGGCCTCCCATGCCACAACATCATATAGAATTGGGCAAATCAATTGTTAAACACTGAAGTAGACATTAGAACATGTCACCAGCTATCTTAGGAAATAAAACTTATCTATGAAAATGGGCATTCTGGGTATATTGGGAGGAAGGCATTATACATGAATCCCATTGAGTGAATAGAACATGGTAATATGCTGTTCCATAAGGGATGTAATAAAGGTAAAGCAATAGATGCTCTATGTGTAAGTAGGAGGATAGAAACAAGTTCTAGCAGGTATAGGGAGCCTTTCACTCCATGTAAATCCTCCCTTATTAGTATTTTGCTAGAAGGAGAAATAGGGAGAACTTCAAGTAGCTACTAAACAAAGATATCCAAAAAGAGCTACAAATAACACATCTAGAAGACATTTCCTTTCCCCTCATTGTATTCCTGGCTCACATTTGCCTCAAAGGGCTCATTTTCTACTAGTCTGGAGTGTATTTTCATTTCAGCTTATTAGCTGAAGTGATCTCTGCTATTTAAGGAACACTCAAATGTACACGAAAGTTTTGTGATTTTTCCAGGAAAGGAATGTTTCCTCTTCCTCTTCTATTCTGTCACTGTCTTTCTCACCCTCACTTTAAACTGGATGCTGGATGTGTCCTTTATTTGCCCTAGATTTGCCCTTTCTCCCAATCATTATTTTTAGTAAATATTTCCTTTTTATATCACAATGCAATAAAAATTATATTCAATAAAGGAACAAGAAAAGATAGACTTAAAACTGATAGGAAATTAAGCAATCTATTTTTAAAATTAGTTTTTAAAAACATTTTATTAAAGCTTTTTATTTGTAAAACATAATCAAGGGAAATTTTTCAAAATTGATCATTGCAAAGTCTCCTATTCCAAATTATCCCTTCCTACCCCATCCCCTATGGCAGGTAGTCCAATACATGTTTAAAATGTTTAAAATATATGTTAAATCCAATAAATGTATACATGTACAGTTATTTTCCTGCACAAGAAAAATTGGACCAAGAAGGAAAAAAACCTGATGAAGAAAACAAAATGCAATCAAACAACAATAGAAAGAATGAAAATTCTCTATTGTGGTCCACACTCAGCTCCCACGGCCCTCTCTCTGGGTGTAAATGGCTCTCTTTCTCACTGAACAATTGGAATTGGTTTGAATCATCTCATTGTTGAAGATAACCATATCCATTGGAATTGATCATCGTATAGTCTAGTTAGCAGCAGTTCATGCAGGTCTCTCCAGGTCTCTCTGAAATCATCCTGTAGGCAGTTTCTTACATAACAATAATATTCCATAACATTCATATACCATAATTTATTCAGCCACTTTCCAATTCATAGGCATCCATTTAGTTTCCAGTTTCTTGCTACTACAAAGAGGGCTGCCATAAATATTTTTGCACATGTGGGTCCCTTTCCCTCCTTTAAAATATCTTTGGGATATAAGCCCAATAGCAACACTGCTGGGTCAAAGGGTATTCACAGTTTGATAACTTTTTGAACATAGTTCCAAATTGTTTTCCAGAATGGTTGAATCCGTTCACAGTACCACCAACAATGTATCAGTGTCCCAGTTTTCCCACATCCCCTCCAACATTCATCATTATCTTTTCCTGTCATCTTAGCCAATCTGAGAAATGTGTAGTGGTATCCCAGAATTGTCTTAATTTGCATTTCTCTAATCAATAGTGATTTGGAGCATCTTTTCATATGACTACAAATAATTTCAATTTCTTCATCTGAAAATTGTCTGTTCATATCTTTTGACTATTTATCAATTGGAGAATGGCTTGAATTCTTATAAATTTGAGTCAATTCTCCACATATTTTAGAAATGAGGTCTTTATTAGAACCTTTGAATGTAAAAATATTTTCCCAGTTTATTGCTTCCCTTCTAATCTTGTCTGCATTAGTTTTGTTTGTACAAAAACTTTTCAACTTAATATAATCAAAATTATCTATTTTGTGATCAATAATGATCTCTAATTCTTCTTTTGTCACAAATTCCTTTCTCTTCCACAGATCTGAAAGGTAAACTATTCTATGATCTTCTAATTTGTTTATAATATTTTTTTGTCTGGATCATGAACCAATTTCCACCTTATCTTGGTATACAGTGTTAGGTATGAGTTAATGCCTAGTTTCTGCCATATGAGTTTCCAATTTTCACAACAGTTTTTGTCAAATAGTGAATTCTTATCCCAAAAGCTGGGGCCTTTGGGTTTGTCAAATACTAGATTGTTATAATCATTGACTATTTTGTTCTGTGAAGCTAACCCATTCCACTAATCAACTGCTTTATTTCTTTACCAGTACCAAATGGTTTTGATGACTATTGCTTGATAATATAGTTTTAGATCTGGTACAGCTAAACCACCTTCATTTGTTTTTTTTTTTCATTAATTCCCTTGAAATTCTTGACCTTTTGTTCTTCCAGATGAATTTTGTTGTTATTTTTTCTAGATCAGTAAAATAATTTCTTAGGAGTTTAATTGGTATAGCACTAAATAAATAGATTAGGTAGTATTGTCATCTTTATTATATTCGCTCAACCTATCCATGAACACTTGATATTTTTCCAATTGCTTAGATATGACTTTATTTGTGTGGAAACTGTTTTGTAGTTTTGCTTATATATTTCCTGACTTTCCCTTGGCAGATAAATTCCCAAATATTTTATATTATCAACAGTTATTTTTAATGGAATTTCTCTTTCTATCTTTTGCTGTTGGATTTTGTTAGTGATGTATAAAAATGCTGATGATTTACATGGATTTATTTTGTAACTTTGCTAAAGTTGTAAAATATTTCTAATAGCTTTTTAGTTGATTCTTTGGGGTTCTCTAAGTATACCAACATATCATCTGCAAAGAGTGATAATTTGGTTTCCTCATTACCTACTCTAATTTCTTTAATCTCTTTTTCTTCTCTTATTGCCAAAGCTAGCATATTGAATAGTAATGGTGATAGTGGGCAACCTTGTTTCACCCCTGATCTTATTGGGAATGATTCTAGTTTATCCCCATTACATATGATGTTTGCTGATGGTTTTAAATAAATGCTACTGACTGTTTTAAGGAAAATTCCATTGATTCCTATACTCTCTAGTGTTTTTATTAGGAATGGATGTTAGATTTTATCAAATACTTTTTCTGCATCTATTGAAATAATCATATGGTTTTTGTTAATTTGGTTATTGACATAGTCAATTATGCTAATAGTTTTCCTAATATTGAACCAGCTCTGAATTCTTGGTATAAATCCTATTTGGTTGTGGTGTATTATCCTGGGGATGTCTTTCTGTAATCTTTTTGCTAATATTTTATTTAAGATTTTTGCATCAGTAAAGTCAGATTTAAATAATTGGAAAAATATTAAATGCTCTTGGATAGGCCGGGTGAATATAATAAAGATGACAATACTCCCTAAACTAATCTATTTATTTAGTGCTATACCAATCAGACTCCCAAGAAACTATTTTAATGACCTAGAAAAAATAATAACAAAATTCATATGGAAGAACAAAAGGTCAAGAATTTCAAGTGAATTAATGAAAAAAAAAAAAGTCAAATGAAGGTGGCTTACGTACCTGACCTAAAACTATATTATAAAGCAGCAGTCATCAAAACCATTTGTTATTGGCTAAGAAATAGATTAGTTGACCAGTGGAATAAGTTAGGTTCACAGGACAAAATAGTCAATAACTATAGCAATGTGGTGTTTGACAAACCCAGAGATCCCAACTTTTGGGATAAGAATTCTCTATTTGACAAAAACTGCTGGGAAAACTGGAAATTAGTATACAGAAATTAGGCATTGGACCCACACTTAACACCATACACCAAGATAAGATCAAAATGGGTCCATGATTTAGGCATAAAAAAAGAGATTATAAATAAATTAGAGGAACATAGGGTAGTTTACCTCCCAGACTTGTGGAGGAGGAAGGAATTTGTGACCAAAGAAGAACTAGAGATCATTATTGATCACAAAATAGAAAAATTTGATTATATCAAATTAAAAAGCCTTTGTACAAACAAAACTAATGCAAATAAGATTAGAAGGGAAGCAATAAACTGGGAAAATATTTTTACAGTTCTGATAAAGGCCTCATTTCCAAAATATATAGACAATTAACTCTAATTTATAAGAAATCAAGCCATTCTCCAATTGATACATGGTCAAAGGATATGAACAGACAATTTTCAGATGATGAAATTAAAACTATTTCTACTCATATGAAAAGGTGTTCCAAATCATTATTGATCAGAAAAATGCTAATTAAGACAATTTTGAGATACCACTACACACCTGTCAGATTGGCTAAGATGACAGGAAAAAATAATGATGAATGTTGGAGGGGATGCAGTAAAACTGGGACACTGATCCATGGTTGGTGGAGTTGTGAACAAATCCAACCATTCTGGAGAGCAATCTGGAATTATGCCCCAAAAGTTATCAAACTGTGCATGCCTTTTGATCCAGAAGTGTTACTACTAGGCTTACATCCCAAAGAGATACTAAAGAAGGGAAAGGGAACTATATATGCCAAAATGTTTGTGGCAGCTCTTTTTGTAGTGGCTAGAAACTGGAAAATGAATGCATTCCCATCAATTGGAGAAATGGGTAGGTAAATTGTGGTATATGAATGTTATGGATTAGTATTGTTCTGTAAGAAATGACCAGCAGGATGAATACAGAGAGGCTTGGAAAGACTTACATGAACTGATGCTGAGTGAAATGAGTAGAACCAGGAGATCATTATATACTTCAACAACAATACTGTATGAGAACGTATTATGATGGCTATCTTTGACAAAGAGAATATCTAATTGAGTTCCAACTGATCAGTGATGGACAGAATCAGCTACATCCAGAGAAGGAACACTGGGAAATGAATGTGGACTACTTGCATTTGTGTTTTTCTTCCCAGGTTATTTTTACCTTCTGAATCCAGTTCTTCTTGTGTAACAAAAGAACTATACGGTTCTGCACACATATATTGTATTTAGGATATACTATAACATAATTAACATGTATAAGATTGCCTGCCATCTAGGGGAGGGGGTGGAGAAAGGGTTTAGGTATCAGTACCATGTCTGTGTCATAAAAGGAATTTTGTAGGAGTCCTTCATTCCCTATTTTTTTCCAAATAGTTTATATAGTATTGGAGTTAATTGTTCTTTAAATGTTTGGTAGAATTCACATGTAAATCCATCTGGTCCTTAGACAGACATGCAGACAGGTACATAGGTGGATATGGCAAGAATTACCAGTATTAATAATAAGATTGTCTGTCTAAATGAATGTCTATCAGTGTGTATATCTATCCAAATGTACTATAAATACTGCAATATCAGACAACCAAATCTTTCTTTTTTATTATAGCTTTTTATTTACAAGACTTATGCATGGGTAATTTTTCAGCCTTGACTCTTGCAAAACCTTCTGTTCTAACTTTTCCCCTCCTTCCCCCCACTCCCTCCCCTATATGACAGGTAGACCAATACATGTTGAATATGTTAAAGTATATGTTAAATACAATATATGACAACCAAATCTTTCATGAAAAGATGTTTCCTTTTTACCCTTGGGTGTGTGAGAAAACTAATTGCACCAGTGCTTTCCTATGCCTTTCCAAGGAATACCTGTGAGGTATCCTTCCATCCCCTTATTTGTATGTTTATAGTAGGATTCTTAAAATATATGTTTCAGTTAATCCAATATTCCATTCATTGATTGTTAGTTAAGAAGCTCATATTTAGAGAAACGATAGTTTAGGAAAAGTCTATTAGATGACCTAATAACTCTGTGATTCTTCTCAAACTCAATCCCCTTTTCTACCATATTGTCACCATCACTGAAGAAACAAAAGGGTATTGCATAGGACTGTGAACCATTTTGTATTTTGCTTTTTAAATGAGTTGCTATGACCAAAGAATCCTTTATCACATGTCTACTATACTGGTGATGAAATTCCATATATATCTGAGACAATCCTCATATTTAAACTTTTCCCACCAGGGTTCTATAGAAAACTGTTCAACAGAGGATAACTGTCCAGGGCTTACATTTGCTGGTGAAGGGGGAAGACATTTATAGAGAAATCAAATAGGAAGGAATGGTTGAAACATGAAAATGCCAAATCCTTGAATAGACATCCTCACAGCTAAGAAAGCCTATATTATAGGATTGACTCATGGTCATATTATATCTACTCAGGTGAATCTGTGGAGAGAAGGAAGGTATTCATGGAATTCTTAGATTTCTAGATCTTAAACAGACCTCAGAATTCACCTATTCCAAACATCTCATTTTACAAATGAGGCAACTAAATTTGACTGAATCCATCAATGAATCAGAACATCATATGCTAGGCACTGTACTACTCAAAAGTAGTCCCTGTCCTTAAGGAAATTGCATTCCCAATCAATCAATAAACATTTATTAAGTGCCTACTATATGCCTGGCACTGTGCTAAAAACTACACTATGTAGGGGTTGTGAAAATAGTTTCTGTGTGCTTTACATTCTGCAGTATCAAACATATTGTAGATATTTAATTCTTCATGTAAAAATAAACAAACATCTTTCTCATTAGCATACAAATTTGTTTTCATCTTTATTTTTTTGTACTGTAAAATTTGTACTTTGTTACAATCCCAGTTACAATCCCAGATCCACGGTTTAAATAATACATGGAAGACTTAAGTATTTGGAGAGACAATCCACATTTCTTATTATCTTACTTTTTTTTTTAATCTCAAAAGGGGCCTCTAAGGCTATGTACTGAGGTGGATTCCTATCTATACCAACCAAATAGTCATCAAGTATCTATTTAAAGAATTCCAGGGATGGAAAGGATCACTATACCCTAAGGCAACCTCTTCCACTTTTAGGTAACTCTAATGGTTGAGAAGTGCTTGCTTCTATCAAGATCAATCTGCCTCTTTATCTTCTACCCCTCACTTTTAGTTCTGCCCTCCAGGGACAGGTAAAACAGGTCTAATTCCTTTTGCTTCTCCTTCATGTAGTTAAATAGAGCTGTTATTGCCCCTGTATATGATTCCTGAATTTGTATATTCTTTTATGTGTACTGACTGCACTTGTTTCCTGGATTTGTGTGAAAGGGAGAAGGAGGAAGGGAAAGAGGAAGGAGGAGAGAAGGGAGTGAGAGAGAGAGGAAGGGGAAGGGAAGGGAAGGGGAGGGAAAAGAAGGGAAGAGAAGGGAAGAGGAAGGAAAGGAAGGTAATGGGAGAGGAGGGGAAGGGAAGGGAGGGAAAGAAGAGAAGGGAAGGGAAGTTCCATTTAAGTATATATCATTGTGTTAAATGCCTTACAAATATTTTCTCATTTGATTCATATTTAGCTTGCAATCTACTAAAACCCCAGTATTTTTGCAGATTATTATTATTATTATGTCTTCCTCATCTTGTGTTTATGAAATTGAATATTTACCTTTATATTTATCCCTATTAAATTCCTTATGAAATTTGACCCAACAGTCTAATCTGTTGAGAGCCTTTTGAATCATGATCTTGTGTTGGCTCTCTCTTAATTTTCATCTGAAAATTTTATAAGTATACTACCTATGCTTTAACTCAAATATAAAGGGGAAGACTTAGTTTTCTCCCCTCAGTCCTCTGTCTCTAGTTCAGTTGTTGTAGTTACAGGATGTAATCATAAAGAATGAAATAGTTAATTAAATTTATTTTGTTTTCAGATTCAATTTCTCTTCCTTTCACTGTTCTCACATCCTCCAGAAATAGAGAAAGCAAGAAAAACAAAACTTCTTTCTCAACTTGTGTAGACAAGCAAAACAAATTGCTCACTCATAAAGGGGTCTCACTCATACCCTGAGATTATTACCTCTCTTTCATGTAACATAATTTATCTTGAGTCCTCTGGAATTGTGGTTGGTCATTTATGTTAAGATGAGATATTAATGTAATATAAAAAAGATTTTAACACTTTTTAACAAAAAATACCCCTACAGTACTAAGAGTAGTTACCCTCCTAGGGAACTCAAAGCTCCAATGTGGCATACTCCCAGAAAGGTGTTGCACAAAAGTTATAAAGTAGAGAAACAAGCACAGATCTTTGGATAACTCCACTAGAAATTTTCTTTTAAATTGACATCAAGTTATCTTT